>NW_015184974.1:0-6499 GCF_001447785.1 Gekko japonicus
CTCCTGTTCTGTCTTCTGATAACAGGCTGCGCCACTAAACCAAGTGCGTCTCTGCTCTGGTCACACGAATGCCAAGAGGCGTTCAACCGCTTGAAAGCCTTGTTCACATCGGAGCCTGTGTTAGCCCACCCCGATGAGACCAAAAAGTTCATCGTGCAAACAGATGTGTTGGATGTGGCCATGGGGGGGGGGCTATTCTCCAAGAAGGAGAGGATGGGCTGCTCCACCCATTGGCATATGTCTCTAAGAAATTCAGTGACTCTGAAAGACATTTGGCAGTGTGGGAGAAGGACGCAGGAGACATAAAATTAGTGTTGTCTAATATTAGCAGGGACGCGCTCGGTTTAGTGACGTCTGCCCCCTTTCCCTTTGTTTTCAGCCAGAAGAAAGGAGACTTGAGCAAAACAGGGGATAAATGTGCGATAAAAATTGGCGAATGCGAGGAAGCTTTGTAGTTGCCGCCTTGTTCTCGGGGCCTCCCACCCCAATACATCCCGTACCTTCCCCGGGTCCATCTCAAGCCTAGTCGCTGAGATAGCCCAAAAAGTCAATGTGCGTCTTGTGGAATTCACATTTCGAGAGTTTGGCAAACAGTTTGTGCTTGTGCAACGTACTTAGAACCTCACGCACCAATTTTACGTGGGAGTCAAGGTTGGGGGAGTAAATTAAAATGTCATCCAAGTAAACAAGCACCCCTTTAAACAAATGTTTATGCAACACCTCGTTGATCAAATTCATGAAGACCCCCGGAGCCCCCTGAAGGCCAAATGGCATCACTAGGTACTCAAACTGGCCGAGCGGGGTGTTGAAGGCGGTTTTCACTTCGTCGCCTTCCTTTATGCACACTCGAAAGTAAGCATCTCTGAGATCAAGCTTCGAAAAAACTTTCTCCTTTGCCGCTTCTGCTAGCAAGTCTTTAATCAGTGCCATAGGGTATGCATTTGTAGCCGACACTGCATTCAAGCCTCTATAGTCCGTGCACAGTCTCAATCCCCCATCTTTCTTTTTTCGGAACAATACCGGTGCTGCAAAGGGGGAGGAGGCTGGTCGGATGAAACCCCTGGCTAAGTTCTTGTCTATAAATTTACGTAGTTCTTCCTTTTCAGCCGGTCCCATCGCATAGATTTTCCCTTTTGGCAACTTGGCCCCTGGGACTAGTTCTATGCTACAGTCTGAATGTCTGTTGGGGGGGAAGTTCGTCTGCTTCTTCCTCCCCAAACACTGGTACCAAGTCTCTGTATTTTGGGGGGATGGATAGCGTTTCCTTTCTTGTGAGGAGGGCGCACAGGTCTCCCGTTTCCGGGGATGCCCCCCACTTTGGGTCCCAGGTGTGTAGTTTGCATGTCGGGGCGACAAATTCTATTTTCCCCTCCCCCCACAGTATGTATGGGTCATGACTATGCAGCCACGGGGCCCCCAGTACTAGTGAAAATCGTAAGGTTGGGGTGAGGACGAAAGCTCGTTGTTCCCAATGGCCCCCAGTTCCCATCCGCAATGCCATGGTTTCATACAAACACGGGTCTTTCATGGGGGCCCCATCCATTTGGGTGAAGATCAGTGGTTCTTTCAGCCTCTTCACCCCTGCCTCTAGTCCCGCCACCACCTCCGGGCTAATTAAGTCTCTCCCATACCCAGAGTCAATGAGGGCTTTCAACCGCACATGGGTGCCCCGAATCAGGTTCATTAGGGATACAGTCACAAAGAAAAGGGAGGGGGGTTTGCTCACCACTTTTGGTGCCTCTGTAGGAGGGTCCTGCCATTGCGCGCCCTCTACGGCAGGACCTGCTCGTTTCCCGCCGGTTCTATCTTGGTTTCGCTGGAGTCTCCTTCATCCTCTTCAGGCGAGGCTTGAAGGGCCTTGGCGAACTTGGGCTTTGCAGTTGCTTTCTTCCCCGGGGTCGGTGGTCGGGTCTTGGTTGCTTCCTGTTTCCCTCGTTGAGGTGTTCGGCCACAATCCGCTGCAAAGTGGCCCTTTTCTCCACATTTCAGGCACAATCCTTGGCGCATTCATTGCTCCCGCGTCGCCTATGGCATTCTGGTCGTCTTCGGCTTTGGTGGGATCTTGGTAGTCGGTTTCTCTCCTCCTGCCGCCAAATCCAAGCGGAGCGTCTGCAAGCAATTTTCTGCACTCTTCGCTTCCTGGATTCAGGCCAGTAGGGAGACGGGGTCTACTGACCTCAGCACTGTCTCCCTGATCTCTGGGTTTAGACCCACCCGGAACATCTCAGCCAGGATGTGTTCCGGCCAATTTGGTAGCTTGGCTGCGTGAAGTTTGAACTCCGCTGCATACTCGTGTACCATCTTCTGGCCTTGCTTCAGGGTCCGCAAATATGCGCATGCCCTTGGCCCGGCGTTTACATTCTTGGTTCGGAGGGCCCACATGAAAGCATACATGTCCCGTAGTTCGGCCCCCCCCATAGTATTTAGGCTCACATACCAAGTCGCCGCCGCTCTGCGTAGCCGAGCTGCCACCACATCAATCCGACTGCTGTCGTCAGGGAACAGGTGGCCCGAACGGTCAAGGAATTTCCAGACCCTTACCACGAAATATGCCAGTTCATCAGGGTTCCCATTGAACGTAGCTTCGATGAGGTCTTTGGGTCGTGGGTTCACCATGGGCCTCAGCTCTGGGGCAGGGATCACTCTCGGTCTAGGCGCCTGTCTCGGAGGCTGCTCATCTGGAATCCTTGGCTGACCTTGGTCTCCCCGATCCGGTGGGGGACGCACTGGTGCCCGCTGCTCCTCTCCTCCGTCTTCGTCTGGCTGGTGAAGTCGCGCCCACATATCCTCAAAGGTTCACATCACCATGTCAGGTAAAGTAGTGGTCATCTCCTCCAACATCTGCTGGAGTTGTTCAACATTGCGGTCGGAGGTCCATAATGAAATGCAATCTATTTTAAAATGTACTTTTAAAAAAGAGCCTGAAATAATGCTGTTGGGTTTGAAGATGGAAGAATTGAATGTTACCAAAAGAACTTTATTTTGATATTTGATTACTACTGCGAGAATGACTTATACGCAATATCGGAAACAAGATAAAATACCAGAAAAATGGGATTGGATTAAAAAAGTTGTGTTTATGGCTGAAATGGACAAAATCACAAGAAAGCTAAACAATCAAGAGGACGAAGATTTTTTCGAAGAATGGAAAGACTTTAAACAATACTTGGAGACCAACTGGGATGTTACAAACAACTTATTGTGTTTTGAAGAGTATTAGAAATGAAGCAATCTATAGCTAAATAGAATGAAATTACCTGATGATAAGATATAAGATACAGATTATAGAGAGTAAACAATAAAAGTTTTTTAAGACAGTGATTAAAAGAAAAATAAAGATGGAATATGTTAAGAGAAAATAGATAACTGGATATAAGCATTGCAGGAAGCCAAGTAAGGGGGTGGATATGGGGGTGCAATAGAAAATGGAATATTTGAACTATTTGATAGAATGTGTAACTGTTTAAGACGGATTGTAATATCCCGATATAAAAGTTTAAATAATAAAAAAAAATTGCGGTCGGTGGCTTCCATTCGACCCATCACCCTCTCCTCCAAGGAGTTCTGTGATGCCTTGCTGCACTTTCTCTCCGTCACCCACGACGGGGCCGATGGCTCTTCGAAGCCGACTCCCAGGGCCTCAAAGCCCGAGTCTCCCCAGCCCATCTCGTACTAGCTCTCCCGTAGTCCCACACCCAAATGGGAGTACGTTGGCTCCAACTCTGGCGGTGCTGGCCCCTCGGTCCAGGGCGATACGGGGCTCCCCGCGGCGTCAAAAATGTTTGACCGCATTTCGGGATGGCCCCTCTGCCAGGAGTATACATCGGGAGCGCAGCAATCACCGGCACAGATGCCGATGTCTCCGGGGGATCCTCTCCTTGGTTGGAGTCCCCAAGTTCGGATTGAGGTGGAGATTTTTCCAGGTCTTTCTCCTCACTCCCGCTCATATCGGGGTCGATAGATGCGCAATGATGGAGAAAACTGGATTCCAGACAGTATGTCAGAATCACAGCAGATAAGATACACTCTTGCAAGAAGGTTTTATTTTATTAAAGCCATGAAACAGGTAGAACACAGTCTCTGTCTGGAATGACACAATGTGCTTGATATAGGTATAATAAAGCAGGTTCAAAATAGCCGGGGCCAATAGATATAATTTCCGCTTGCGCCAAAAAGATTCTACTCGCGCCCAAACCCCTGGGAACTCAACGGTTTGAGCTAATTAAACAAGCATTCTATTCTCACACTACATTGCCAGATAGACAAAGCAAAAAGCCTCCAAATGCAAACCACCTGCTGCAATACTGATAAGGTTCCTTCAGAGCTCTGTTAGTGAATATGGAAAGGAATGCAGTTACAACTGAACGCAGGGGGGAGGTATGGGCATGCGTACATGAAGCTACTGAACATGAAAGTGAGGGGGGGTAGGAATAATTCATAAGCAAATAAAATACAATTGGCAGCTTACTGACAATTTCCTATTACCAGCCAAATGGTGGGCCACATGGCCTCGATAGTCATGCCATAAACCCACATTCTTCACACTTCCATGCTAGAAGCTAGACTGTAAGGCAACACACCAGGCCTTACATGAGTGTTGTCACGTAAGCCATAAAGTACCTGGAAAGTAGGTCAATTGCTTGCAGGCATGGCCTCCAAACTCCTAGCCATTCCCGTGTTGCAACTATGGCAACCAATAATTGGGCACACCCATACCCACTCACAATTGGCTACTGGCCAGGGCTAATTGTGACTGGAATTGGACTATAATAGTTTGATCCCAATGAGAGGGAGCTGTGTGCTCCTGGTCTCTCTGCTCCTGCCCCTCTGCTTGTTTATGACACCTGGAAATGCTGTCTCCTGAAGAGACAAAGAACTGTTTTGTGAGCTGAGCACATCGTTGGCAAAGATGGTTTTTCTCCTACTCAAAATCCCTTGGTGCTACTCTGGACTGTTTGAATTTCCTGAACTTGGTAAATATGCATATTTTACTGTGTATTTAAGGCAAATCGCCTTAGGCTTTCTTATTTTGTAAACTTATAGTCAATCCTGCTAAGCTCTGAACTGAATAAACATTAGTCTTATTTCTAAACGGTCTCTGATGTTGTAACTGGGATTCCAAGTCTATTTCCTGTGCCTAGCTGGCCACACGCTACCATTGAGCATTAAGTGTGCATCTCTGGGAATAAGGTGCTAATGTGTTAAGCCCTAGATACAAGCTGAGAGTTTTGAATCTCTGCTCTGAGTGGACAAGAGATTCTGGTGGCCTATTGTTCTGAATCCAGAGAGGGTAGCCTACCTATGTGGGTTGTTGTTTAATGTACTGAAAAGTACAGGATTCCCCCCTCATCCCTGGACAGGTTTGGGTGGGCTATCCTACACATGGTGGCCTGAGCTTATGGGATCTATGAACTGGAATTCTGTTGCAATAATCGTGGGTATATTGCCCTATGTGCAGAGCTTGCAGTGGACTCAGAGATAGCCGTGATGCCTAGTTTTGAGGCAATGCATTTTTATTCCCCAGATGAGTGCATAGATCCCCATGTCATGTGAGAATTGTTCCTACCTGGTGCCTCTTCAAACTCCGCCATAGTGTCCTCTCAGTCTTCTCCTGCGGGCTCCTCCTCTGTCTTTCCATCTAAAGTGTGTGGGGAAAATCAGGCAGTCTTGTGTTAACTTGCGAGAGGCACCCTGTGGGCAGGAACAGTTCCAGGTCTGGTAAACATCCCGACCTGAGCTGGCAGTGGACCTGGAGAAGTTCACCGGGAGGAGGTCTGGGTGCCATCCTCGCTGTCGTCGTGGCCGAGAGGGGCATCCCGTAGCCCGGAGGATCCTCATGGGCACAATGTGGCTGACATATGGTGCTTTGCGCAGGCCAGGCTTTTGCCTTCCTGTGCTGCCAGCCTCTGCGGTATTTTCCGCCACTGTTTTCAATCTCAGCTGGACAGAGGGGTATTATCCAGCCTCCTGTCTCACGCAGTGCCCTATCTTGTCAGATCTTGGAAGCTAAGAAGGACTGACTCTGGCGGGTACTTGGAAGGGAGACCTCCAAAGGAATCCCAGGGTCAAGATGCAGAGGCAGGCATATCAAGCCACCCTTCTGACAACACCCACGCCCCAGTAGGGGGTCACCAGAAGTCACCATGCCTTCTAGGTATGCAAGCATAAAAAGGTAAAGGTAAAGGTTCCCTTGCTCGAAAGCCAGTCGAATCCGACTCTAGGGTTGCGGTGCTCATCTCCGTTTCAAAGCCGAAGAGCCAGCGCTGTCCGAAGACTCTGGAGGGCCAACAACAGGGCACAGAGGCCGAGGCCTTCCCCTGATGTGGCCTCCTGCCTCTGGGATTCAGGGGTTTAGTGCCCCTGTATGTGGAGGTTCCCCTCAGTCACCCTGGCTAGTAGCCACTGATAGACTTGTCCTCCATGAATCTATCTGATCCCCCACGAAAGTTGTTTATTCCTGTGAGGATTATATCCCCCGGCAGTGAATTCCACATTTTAA
>NW_015184975.1:0-5536 GCF_001447785.1 Gekko japonicus
GCGACTGAACAACAACAACAACAATAATATTATTGTATGTATATATATTCGGGTAGTACTATCCAAATGATTTTAATGAAAATTATAGTGAAGAAATAAAATGTCTTTCCAACCAACATGAATGGCTAAGATTAGGTAAGTAAGACATTTTACTTTTTCTTTATATTTTTTCTTTAAAATCATTTTGATAAAATAGTAGGCAGATTGAGGACTCAAACCTGGGTCTTCCAGCTCCTAGTCTGACTCTTTTAACCTCTATACCATATTGACTCTGATGAGCTGCAAATATACAGAAGATTCTGAAATCTCGTGCTCCCAATACATCAGTTCTAGATTGGAAACAAAGATTAGGTTATACATAATCAAGAAGTGTTAAGTCCAGTGCTTAACAAAGAGTCAGAGAGTGATTTCAGCAAAAACTCAGGTTTATTCTTCTTCACGATCACTTCTCCAATACGGTACAACATCTGATAGCCCAAACAGCTTTCCATTGTAGCTGCTCGGTATTTAAACATTCCCGGCTAATATAGCAACACCTATTTTACAGATAACAACCTATCAGGTTGATCGCATAAAGACCAATCACAAATGTTCCCGCTTGCAGCTTCCTTGAATGTGATTGGACGCACTTGTCTTGGGCTCGAATCCCTGCCCAAGACGAAGCTTTACATTGCTTCCCAATGAGATGTTTCACATACATCTTAATGTATTCCTGGCAGCATAAGAATACATTACAAATCCCTCCCCCCTAAGCAAATACTGTCAGGAACAATCATAATCGCTTAGGTAGGTCAGGGCATGCCGCGTTCTCTGAGACCTACGAGGTGGAATAGGCTCAGGGCACAATTCTGTCAGTGGCACTCCATTTGACTCTGGGACCTCAGAGTCAGGAACACTTCCATCCGTTTCTACTGGTTCGAGAGTAGGGGTCTGCCCTGCCTCTGGAACAGCACCGTGGCCCTCAGGCTCCGTGGTACTCACCTCCTGTGGATGTCTAGGAAGGTCCTCTGGGTCTATGGACTCAGCCGGCTGCACGGTGGAAGAGTCAGTTGCCCACCGCTTCCTCAGCTGGTCTATGTGCCTACGCCACTTGCGACCATCTGCAAGCTGTATCACATACATACGTGACCCTATTACATCTACAATAGTGGCTGGTAGCCACGAGTGACCACTGGAATAATTTCGAGCATAGACTTGCTCACCTTTTTCGTACGTTCGGACCTTCGGTTGTTCACTCTGCTGTTGAGGTCTTAAATCATTAAGGTCTGGATGTAACCTATCCAACAAGATTGTCAAACGGCGACCCATTAACATCTCAGCCGGGCTGCGGCCTGTCACAGAGCAAGGGGTAACATGCTGCCTTAAAAGAAACGATGCTAGTTTCACCCCCCAATCACCATGCACTAATTTCGCTAGTGCCTCTTTGGTGGTTCGCACCCTTCTCTCCGCCTGGCCATTTGAGGCCGGGTGGAACGGGGCTGCTGTCATTTGTCAGATTCCATTGTTAGTCAGGAATTGCCTGAACTCTTCAGAGACAAATTGTGCACTGTTGTCACTCACCAACACGTCCGGCAGTCCGTGGGTGGCAAACAAATGGCGCAGCATGTTGATGACAGCCCCGGAAGTGGTAGTGCGTATGTGTGCAACTTCTAACCACTTCGTATACGCATCTACGATGACAAGAAACATTTGTCCCTGCACTGGCCCCGCAAAATTGAGGTGGAGCCTCGACCAAGGCTTCCCGGCTGACTCCCATTTCTGCAGAGTAGCGGTCGGTGGTTCGGGCCTAGCCTGCTGGCATGGCAGGCAAACACGGACCCATTCCTCTATTTCGGCATCAAGCCCGGGCCACCACACATACCCTCTGGCCAGTGCCTTCATGTGAACCATGCCTGGATGGCCCTCATGGAGCGATTTCAGCACTCTTTCTCTGAGTTTGTGGGGAACCACCACCCAGTTCCCCCACAACAAACATCCTTTGAAATTGTCATTTCATTTTGCCGCATATTAAATGGTTGGAATTCCAGCTCCACAGTTCCCACCGGCCACCCCCTCCAAACCCAGTTTAAAACTCGGGCAATTACATTGTCCTTAGCTGATGCAACAGTTATGTCCCTTGAGGAGATAGGCGCCTGTGGAAGTTCATCGATGGCTAGTACTGAACTAGCTGGAGCAGGGTCCACGTCCTGGCCGGGCAGAGGGCAGCGACTGAGAGCATCCGCATGTCTGATGGCCTTACCTGGCCGGTGCTCGAGGTCATAGTCATAGGCAGACAAAAAGAGAGCCCACCTTAACATCCGAGCTGACATAATGTTGGAAAGTTGCCGGTCCGGGTCAAATATTCCCAATAATGGCTTGTGGTCAGTTAGAAGCAGGAACTTTCTCCCAAACAAAAAGTCGTGGAATTTTTTGACTGCGGAAACAAGCGCCAGTCCCTCTTTGTCTATCTGCGCATAGTTCTTTTCCGCAGCAGAGAGTGACCGTGAGTAAAACGGTACAGGGGCTTCTGTGCCATCCGGCATCAAAGGTAAAAAAGTTGAAATGTGTTATTGGTGTCTCGAGTGTTGAATTCTTAGGGTTCCGAGTGGACGGAACTGGCCCCCACTCCAAATGGGGAGGCATCGGCTGCCAATACTAACATTTTATGTTCATCGTAATGTGTGAGAACAGCATTGGATGACAATAAGGCTTTTACCCCCTCAAAAGCCCGCTCATGCTCCACACCCCACCTCCATTTTGTGTCCTTGTGGAGGAGCACATGTAATGGAGCCGCTACCAATGCCTTGTGAGGCAGAAAGGCATGGTAGAAGTTGAGCAACCCGAGGAAGGATTGCAGCTCTTTTTTTGTGCAAGGTCATGGGGCATTCTTAATGGCCGCCACCTTGTCATCAGTGGGGTGGACCCCGGTTCCGTCCACTCGGAACCCTAAGAATTCAACACTTGAGACACCAATAACACATTTCAACTTTTTTACCTTTAGACCAGCTTCTTTGAAGTGTTTCAACACCTCTCTGACTCTTCGCATGAGTTCTTCATCGGACCCTCCAGCAATTAAAATGTCATCGAAGTAGGGTACCATTCCGGGCACCCCCCTCAGTAAACCTTCCATCAATCCTTGAAAAATGCCTGGGGCCACATTTACTCCAAATTGGAGCCTGTTTACTTTGAAAGCCCCCCGGTGGGTGACAATCATCTGGGCTTCAGCTACCTCCCTGGTCACCGGCAGCTGCTGGTATGCTTGGGCGAGATCGAATTTAGCAAATACTTTGCCTCCCCCCAAGGACGCCAGAATATGGCTGATCATGGGGACAGGGTACGAGTGCTGTTGTAAGGCCCGGTTAATTGTGCACTTATAATCAGCACAGATGTGTACCGATCCGTCCGGTTTCACTGGTGTAACGATGGGTGTCTCCCATTTGCTGAAAGGCACAGGCTCCAGCACACCCTGGGTGATGAGCTTGTCCAGCTCAGCTTCGATCCTCGGTTTCAGCGGTATAGGTACCTTCCTATACTTCAAACGGATCGGAGTCACCGATGGATTGAGGTCAAAAGACACTGGGGGCCCGGTATACTTTCCCAAACCTTCCCCAAACACATCAGGGAACTCAACATACAGTAATGCCCATTTATTTTGTACCACATTATTTACACCAGCAATACCAAGAGGTTCAAACCAATCAAGCCCCAGGAGATTTACCCGGTTTCCCTCAGCCACAAGCAACGAAAGTTGTGCACATTTCCCTTTAAACGCCACATTAAACGTATCCCTCCCCGCCAGAGGTATGCGCTTGCCCTGAAAATCGGACACTTGTGTGTCCGCCGGCTGCAGCTGCTGCCGACTCCTGGTGGGGAACAGCCGCTGCCACGTGTGGGAAGATAACATGGTCACTGACGATCCCGAGTCGACCTCCATGCTGCATGGAATGCCGTCGAGGTGGATGGTCACGTGGATCTTCCCGGTTCCTCCGATGCGATGAACTGAAGGCTTGGATGACAGACTCGATGTCATCGGACAGCTGGATTCGCGATGTGCTGCTCGTGGATGTTGATTCCTGGGAGGAAATGTTTGAGGGGAAGACTTGGGTGCTCTGCAAGCATGAGCGATGTGGCCCTGCCTACCGCATGTTCGGCAGTCGACGTCCCTGGTCCAGCAGCGCTCTCGAGGGTGCTTCCCGCCACAACCGGTACACGATGGGGTGGTCAAAGTCTTCACTGGAGTCTGCTTGTTCGCTTGCCTTCCGACAGCACAGACGTCATGTTGTGCGCCCTCGCACTCAGCTTCGGCCCCCTGGTGGTGGACACACAGTTCTGTAGCCGCTAAACGTTGTCTCACCTCCCGGGTTGATTTGTCGGCTGCCTCGGCGGCAACGGCCTCTGAATAGGCGACTGCCCAGGTCAGCGTTGTTTTTGCGAACCACTGCTGCTGCAGTCGTTTGTCTCGCATCCCACACACTAGCCAGTCACGGAGGGCCTCTTCCACGTCGGCAAAGTTGCAGGGTCTTGCAGCCTTACGCAACGCCACCACATACTCTGCCACTGATTCGTTGGTTGCCTGACCCCTCTTATAGAAGGCATGCCGGTACGCAATCTCTGACGGTTGTGGGGAGAAATGCGCCTGAAGCTTCTCGGTCAGCTCTTTGAACGAAACAGACTTCATGTCCGCTGGCACGACCAGGGACTGGGCAATATCGAATACGCTCTTACCACAAGAGCTTAGGAGGGCTGCCCGCTTCTCCTCCTCCGTAGTTATGTCATTCGCCTCGAGGTGGAACCCGAACCTTGCCAGGTAAGCGTCCCAGTCCTCGGTCGATGGTTCGAACGCCTCGAACTTTGGGCTATTGGCCATCTTCGCAATCGCTGCCACCGGAGCAGGTGGTGCCTGTTGCTGATCGGCCACGGCGAGCTGCGGCTCGTTGTTGTCCGTCATGGGGTTGGGACTAGCGGGGCTGCCTACCCGCACTAGAATCCCATCCTCATCGCCAATTGTTAAGTCCAGTGCTTAACAAAAAGTCAGAGAGGGATTTCAGCAAAAGCTCAGGTTTATTCCTCTTCACAATCACTTTCTGGAGCTGAAGATCATTGGAAAGGCCGAGGAGCCAAAAGAAGTATTCATCAGTTTGTTTTCCTCCCATGGCTAACAAGCCATGACACCTACAGAAAGAAGGAAATGGCATATATGAAAAATATCCCTCTGAACAGAAAAGCAGAAGATTTTTTGGTAGTGTGATAGATTTGCTGTGCAGTGAACATGGAGGTACTCAGTACAGTAAACATTTCATGAAATTTTGAAGAAATGCAAAATAATCTTTAAAAAACTATTGGTGTTTCCTGGCAGGTTCCTCAGAGCTCACGTTGGAATTGCTGTCACTCAATAGAATGTAGTTCCCGGCCTCCCGACAAAGCCGATGAGATTCGGGGGCTGTTTTGCTGCCTCGGAGGAGCCGGGGAAGCAACAGAATGCATGAGGCACAGTGTCATGATGACGACAGGGTGGGCAGAGCCGGCTAGGCAAACTGCCGGGCTCCGCTCCTGCCCT
>NW_015184976.1:0-5816 GCF_001447785.1 Gekko japonicus
AGCGAGCTTTCGCCTCCGCCTGGGGAGCGCGCGAGACCCTGCGCGGCGGACCCGCACTCGCCTTCTCCCCCTTGCTTTTTTGGCGGGAGGGCGGACCACCGGACTCCCTCTGCTGCCATGACCCCCGGGAGCGGAGAGGGGCGAACCTGACGTGAGACGGGGAGGCGAGGCGTCCCCCCCTCTTCTCCTCCTCCACCCCTGCGAAGACCATGAGGCAGCTGGCGGCGCTTTTCCCCCTGGTCGCCTTGTGCCTTAGCCAGGTAAGGGGGCTTCGAGGGTGGTAGGGGGGAGGGGGGCTTTGCCGCCGACAAAGGGCTGGTTTGACCTCTCCTTGCAGTCCAGTGTTCCCTCTAAGCCGAGTGAGTGTGAGCTGGCTCGCAGTTTTTCAGCCTCCAGCAATCAGTGTTCCCTCTAAGCCGAGTGAGTGTGAGCTAGCTCGCAGTTTTTCAGCCTCCAGCAATTCAGTGTTCCCTCTAAGCCGGGTGAGTGTGAGCTGGCTCGCAGTTTTTCAGCCTCCAGCAATATCAGTGTTCCCTCTAAGCCGAGGGAGTGTGAGCTAGCTCACAGTTTTTCAGCCTCTCAGTGTTCCCTCTGAGCTGAGTGAGTGTGAGCTGGCTCGCAGACTTTCAGCCTCCAGCATCAGTGTTCCCTCTAAGATGAGTGAGTGTGAGCTAGCTCGCAGGTTTTCAGCCTCCAGCTCATGGATTCTTTGTCTCAGCTCAGGAAGGATGGCCCCAGAGCAAACTGATTTATGCAGGAGCCCAATCGCTCACTCACAACTTTAATGGCAGCAGCTCAGAATGTAGAGTTTTTGCTCACAAGACTCCACAGCTTAGAGGGAACATTGCTTCCAGCTCACAGATTTGTTTGTCCTCGCTCAGGAAGGACTCCAGTGTTCCCTCTAAGATGAGTGAGTGTGAGCTAGCTCACAGTTTTTCAGCCTCCGGCTCACAGATTGTTTGTCCTCGCTCAGGAAGGACTCCAGTGTTCCCTCTAAGATGAGTGAGTGTGAGCTAGCTCACAGTTTTTCAGCCTCCGGCTCACAGATTGTTTGTCCTCGCTCAGGAAGGACTCCAGAGCAGTGTTCCCTCTAAGATGAGTGGGTGTGAGCTAGCTCACAGGTTTTCAGCCTCTGGCTCACAGATTTTTTTGTCCTCGCTCAGGAAGGAGGACTCCAGAGCAGTGTTCCCTCTAAGATGAATTAGTGTGAGCTAGCTCACAGTTTTTCAGCCTCCAGCTCACAGATTTGTTTGTCCTCTCTCAGGAAGGAGGATTCCAGACTGCAGTGTTCCCTCTAAGTTGAGTTCGTGTGAGCTACCTCACAGTTTTTCAGCCTCCAGCTCACAAACTGTTTGTCCTCGCTCAGGAAGGAGGACTCCAGAGCAGTGTTCCCTCTAAGATGAGTTTGTGTGAGCTAGCTCACCGTTTTTTAGCCTCCGGCTCGCATATTTTTGCCTTAGCTCAGGAAGGAGGGATCCAGAGCCAACTGATTGATGCAGCAGCCAAATGGCTCGCTCACAGCTTTGATGCCAGTAGCTCACAGAGTAGAATTTTTGCTCACGAGACTCCACAGCTTAGAGGGAACATTGCTCCAGAGCCAACTAATTGATGCAGGAGCCAAATCACTCGCTCACAACTTTCATGCCAGTAGCTCACAGAGTAGAATGTTTGCTCACAAGGCTCCACAGCTTAGAGGGAACATTGCTTGCACTCCAGGGCTTCGCTATGCAGGCTCACCTAAGCACTGTGTGTGCAGCCCCCCCCCCCAACATCGAGAAACCGGTTTCTTCTTTCCAGGTAAACACAGTCACTTTATCGTTTCCTTCTTCCTTATTCCCCCCCCACCGGTTTAAGAAAAGGATAGTCTGTGACAACTGCTCTATCGTGGCCAAGTTTCTCGCTGGAGCGGCCAAAGTTAGATCTTTGTTTTGTTCGGTCAATGCTTTTAAATGCTCACACTGTGTTGTTGTAGACCTGTGGGTTTTACCGTTGTGCCATTAAAGGTGTTTGACACTCAAAGGCTGTGATTAAGCTGCTGAGCTGCTGCTCCGGTTCTTTCAGAAGGGTATTTGGAGTGGATGTGGCTGAAAGTTCTCCTTGAGAGGAGTGTCCTGTGCCTTGAACATCATGCCTTTCCCCAGCGTTAGGCGCGCCTGACTTCGAGGAGGCTCTTGGGTGTATGGGAATTCTTTTCGGCTCAGGACATTAGATACGCCTGTAGGGCATAGAATGAGGGAGACAGCTATTCGTGTGCGGTATAACCTGTGTAGGTTTTACAGGCGGTTTTAGAGATGACAGGGATTTTTAAAAACATGTGTTATAGGGCTATATGCATACTTACTAGGGGCCAAGGCCTGGTCTCAGCATAAAGCATAATAAGATGGTAGAGTGCTGTGGTGGTAGATTATATTGTACCGCTTTGCAGTGCTGTAGGAAGTCACATTTCTGCATACTTCTGTAAGAGCGTCTTGCAAATAGCGAAGTGGCACAGGAGGTCAGCAGCTGAGCATGGAGGGCATCAAGAGGGAAGCATATGGAGCAGCGGTCCATCGGTGGCTATTGGCCACAAGGTATAGATAGGGACTCCGGGGCAAATGATGCCCTGTATTCTTGGTGCTTGGGGGGGGCAACAGTGGGAGGGCTTCTAGTGTCCTGGCCCCACTGCTGGACCTCCTGATGGCGTCTGGTATTTTTGGCCACTGTGTGACAGAGTGTTGGGCTGGATGGTCCATTGGCCTGATCCAACATTGGCTTCTCTGATGTTCTTATGTTCTCTTATGAGCTAGAATGCTTTCTCTTTGCTGTACTCTTTTTCTCTTTGCACAAAGCTCATGATTTTGTTTTTTAACATGGAGGCAAGACTGACAGTCCACCACCTGAGTCTGAACTGATGTACTCCATTCTATCATCTCATTCTCATGCATGGGTAGAACAGGCCCAAGTCCTCCTGAAGTCAGGGGGTGTGTTCATATTTGAATAAACATGCATTGTTAGTGTGTGTAACTTGGCCTGCTTTTAAAAAAACACTTCAATGCAGATAAATGAACGTTTAATGCATTTTAACCACATTTATCCACTCCGTAGTAAAAAAAAGTAGCTAAGGCTTCCTTGCTCTTTCAAAGTGTGTTAGAGCTTATGCTTGGTCACATAATTTGCACTATTTACTGGTGTTAAACTACTTATTCCAGTTGGGTTGATAATCCAGGAAGGTTAAACAGTGAGAGATTTCCCTTCCCCAACTTTATATGACTGGGGAGGAAACAAGGATTGAACAGAGAATAAACAAGAGGATAAGTATCCCATGTATTACCAAGGAGTATAATGCATAATGTGATACTGTGGCATCTGTGTGTGGCGGGGTGCTGTGTGTTAGTGTCCAGTACGGAAATCGAAAATGATATATATCCTGGATTAAATCCAGACTAAGAGCCAAACGAGACGTGGTGGGATCTTTGTGGCTGCCACAAGGATGCCACCACCATTTAAAATGCCACAAGGGAACAGTAGTGATCATACCTGTAGCATGACACTCTTGGCTCCACCACTGTTCCTTTTCAAGTGCTGAAACAGGTGGTTGCAGTGGTGCAGCTGTTTTGCCACTCGATAAGGCGTGGGTGGGTGGGGGTGACCCAAGAGTATCTCAATCTGCTGCACTGCAGGCCCGATCAGTTTCTCATAGCATTGAGGAATTTCACATTACCCTTTTTAACCCGTTTTGAAGCCGTTTTTGATCCATCGTGGAGTAAACCGGTATAGGGCTGCCATTTCACACATGGCTTTCCCCTTCCGGTAAAGAGCTGGGTCTGAAGCGGTTTGCCATTTCAGACTGCACCGCTTTTTCCTGCTTTTTCCCCACTGTTTTTTGCCCATGCAGGCGATCTTCGCCTTTTTTTTTTTTTAACGTTCGCTTTAGAGCACTATAGCACTATAACAAAACACTCCAGGCATTCCAATGGGGTTGATATAATGCTGTTCCACTATAGCGCTCTAAGAACGTTAAAAAAAAAAAAAGCCGGAGACCGCCCGCGCGGGCGAAAAACGGCAGGAAATAGCGCATTGGGACCGGGAGAGGAAACTGAAGACTACTTGGAAGCAGTTGACAGGTAAAACGCTTCAGCCCTGTTTCCTAAACATTTGGGAACCGTTCCTCTTCTGGAATATACCGTCTGTCTGAAATTCCTCATTTTTACATGACTTTAAAATGGTGATAATATCATTGTGGTGACCGTGAGGATACCACCTTATTCTAGTTTGCCGTCAAAGTCTGTACTGTACTATTTCACTTGTTCAAATGTAATTCTATAAGAACAATGGGAAAGGGAAACAGGTTTTTGCCAGGGTCTTCTGAGGCATGTTCAAGTGTATTTAAAGATATATGTACACACTTGACCCATTTGTTAAGTAAAATGCTGGTATAGCATCATTATTCCCCTCACTATAACATGTATCACTGCTTTGTCATGAACATTATAATGGAAAAAATGAACATTATGGAGTGCACAGTAAGGAAAATTGCAGCAAAGAAGGTGGAAGTGCTGTAAGGTTTTTATAGGTCATTATCTTGTATGTAGATCAATAATGCTGGTACCAGTCATCCAAGGGTCAGTTTTGTGTGTTGCCAGTACTGTTGTAATTGCCAGTTTATTCCTGAACATGAAACACATTGCCTGCTCATCAGAAAACAGTCTGTTTCTTCATAGATCAAAATGGGTAGCTGTGTTAGTCTGCCTGTCGCAGTACAAAAAACCAAGAGTCCAGTACATTTATTGTTGACTGGAAACCCCTTGTAGACTTTTTGAATGAAACGGAAAAAAATGAAACGATGATTTGCGGATTTGATGATTAAAGGGGGGAAATCAGATGATAGGAAAAAGAGCTCTTTTTTTGTAATTACAGAGTAAGTGTTAAGTTTGTAACTTTACATATATTTGTCGTGGAGAATAGCGGAAGCTGCTTCTTTATATTCAAATTTTTTCTTCTCATTTTCTTTTTATCTTCTTTTTTACTTTTCTTTGTTTTCCTTTTTTTTCTTCAACTTTGTATTTCTGTTTCCCTTTTTTAATAGGTCTGTTAATTTTTATCTTTCGGTTTAAAAATTCTGAATAATTTTTTTTTTTTAAAGATGGGTAGCCGTGTTAGTCACTGAAGTGAGCAGTGACTCACAAAAGCTCATATCTTGCCACAAATTTTGTTAGTCTTTAAGCTGCTACTGGACACTTGTTCTTTTCTACTGTTTCTTCATAGCATTTTAAAGAATAATCTCCTCCCTCCCACTTCTCTCACCCGTTTTTAGTCTTTTCAGTAGATGAAGTACCTTCTTTAATAAAAGAAATTGGTAGATCAGATTTTTGTTACTACGTGGAAGTTTGCTTAAAGACGATACTTTACTGTCCAATTGATTATTTTGATCTTCTGGTAGTTCTGATTCTTATATTAACTTTTAGAGATCAGGAGGGTGAGGTGTTATTCTTATTAAAATAACAAAGAACAGGCACTTCAAAATGAAGGATTCAAAATACAATATGAATGGTTTAGTGGTGGTAAAGTACCACCCCTGAACAGTAAAGCTTTCCATGCTGCAGCAATACGTTTTCTGACCTAGCTATATTTGTGGGAATGAATGAAATGAAAATGAATGAAACTTTCAGGTGCTGTTTTTCATTAACTCTTCAGAATTATAAGGCCTGAGAAACTTTACTGCCTGAAAGGTATTAAGTAACGGAAGGGATATAACAGTAGATATAATAATGAACCACAGACTTGGCATCTTTAGGGTATTAGTGCATCCTCTGCTGTTGTGTTTTAAAATGTTTGCA
>NW_015184977.1:0-4879 GCF_001447785.1 Gekko japonicus
GACCTGTTCAAGGACCATTCTCCCTCCTGTATCGGTGTGCGACTCAGCCAGTCCGCTTGTATGTTGGATGCTCCCTTGATGTGCTCGGCATGGATCGATAGTAGATTGCGTTCCGCCCAGCTCAGAAGAAGAGACGCTTCTCGGCGGAGGGACGTTGACGTGAATCCCCCTTGCTTGTTCAAGTACGCTAGGGCCGTCATATTGTCGGTACGGATCAGAACATGTTGATTCGATACCTGAGCAAGGAGGTGTCGTATGGCTAGTCGAATGGCGCGGAGCTCCAGTAGATTTATCGGCATTTTCCTTTCCGAGGGCGACCATGTCCCCTGTATGGGGTGTTGTTCCAGAGTCGCTCCCCATCCATATAGGCTGGCATCTGTGAAAATTTGAACTTGACTCAATTTCCAGAAGGTTTTTCCCTGCGTGAGATTGGACAGGTGCGTCCACCATCGGAGGCTCGTTTTTACCTGCAATGGTATAGTCAGTGAGAAGTCTTTCCGAAGCGCGATGGAATGTTGGTAAGGACGAAGAAAGTGTTGGAGCCGTCTGGAATGAAACCTGCCCCATTGCAGGGCTTCGAAGGCAGCCACCATCAATCCTCCTAAATGAGTCAGAGATGTCAGGGATGAGGTTCTGGCTTGAAGAATTTGGAGTGCCGTCGATTTGATTTTCTTGGCCTTTTCCGTTGGAAGGTATATCTTTGTGGTAGCTGTGTCCAGAAGCATGCCCAAGTGAAGAAGCCGTTGAGTCGGGTTCAGGGAGCTTTTTGTCATATTGATCACTAGACCGAAGGCTTGGAGAAGTTAAATAGTCATTAGCGTGTCTCTCCGCGCTTGCCGTTCCGTGGGCGATCTGATTAAAATATCGTCCAGATAAGGATGGACGTGAACGCCCTTCTCCCTCAAACACACTATGGGGTGGATGAGGATCTTGGAAAATACTCGGGGAGCAGAAGAAAGCCCGAAGGGAAGGGCTCTGAATTGAAAGTGTCGCTCCTCTACACAGAAACGAAGATACTGCCGATGATGGAATGCAATCGGGATGTGTAGATATGCCTCCGTCAGATCTATGGAACAGAGGTATTCCCCAGGCATGAGGGCTTCTGTAATGGATTTCAATGTCTCCATGCGGAAGTGTTTCAGTTCTATGAACTTGTTCACGTATTTCAAATCCAGGATCGCCCTCCAGTCCCCGTTTCTTTTTGGGACTGTAAAGAAAATGGAGTATACCCCTGTTCCTTGTTCTGACAGTGGTACCGGTTCTATCGCCTTGATGAGAAGAAGATGATTTATTGCTTCTCTCGTTCGGTGTCTTTTTTCTTGATTCTTTTGAGCAGGAGAAATCAAGAACCGGTCTGGAGGGAGTGAACGAAATTCTATGCTGTATCCGTGTGTGATGACTTCCTGAATCCAGGCGTCTGGATGAGAGGCTAACCAGGTTAGTTTGAAATGAAGTAGCCGCCCACCCACCTGAGGACCCAGGGAGTCATGCTTTATTGACTTGGGAACCTCTGCCTCTATCTGGTCTTCCTCCGGAAGATCTGGGAAATCTGCTATTGTTGAACCCCCCCCTCCGAAAGGGCTGTCTGTTAGTAGCCCATGGTTGCCGTCTGTTGTCTTGACGGAACCTCGGGGTATAGGTGTAGGGGCGAAAGGAAGAGAAAGAGGTTTGCTGTGCCCTATCAGCCGGCCGGATAGACTTCGGCATGGCTTTCTTTTTATCTCGGGTTTCTATTAGGATTTTTTCCAAGGAATCCCCAAATAGCTTATCTCCTTGAAAAGGATAAGCCGAGACTATGGATTTGGAATGATAATCGGCGGACCAGGATCTTAACCATACGGTGCGCCTTGCCACGGCAGAGGATGCCATTGCTCTGGAACTGAACGCCATCACGTCTACAGTGGCGTCTGCTGTATAGGATAGCGCTTGTAAAACCCTATTTGCCCCTTCAAGCAGTCTATGGTTATTTTCCGGAAGTAACTGTATCAATTTCCTCATCCATACTATGGACGCTCGAGAGACTGTGGACGCGGCTGCGGAGGCCTTGATAGCTAGGGCATTCGCTTCATGAGCTCTTTTTAAGGCATAGTCAGCCCTTTTGTCTAAATTATTTCTTAACGTGCCATGACCATCCTCGGTCAGTAAACCAGAGGACTGTAGAGCAGCCACAGGTGCGTCTACCGCTGGAATCTGCAACAGATGGGACACAGAAGGAGTAATAGGATACAGTCTCTTAATTGCCCCTGGGATGGGTCTACTTGACAGAGGGGTAGACCATTCAGACTTAATTTTCCTTAAATAGAAATCTGGAAAGGGAAATGCGTTTTCCAGGTAATCCTCAGGGGGAAACATTTCATCTGTAATTTCAGAGTTCTCAGTCTGCTCTAAGGAGCTCTGAGAGTTGTTCCCAGGCCTTAGTAGAGATTGTATCTTAAGGGCTGATAAGGTTTTTGACAGCAAATAATGAAGATCGTCTGGTTTAAAAAAGCGAAAAGATTTTTCCTTGGATGCAGGAGCCTTTAAAGGTGCCTCCCCTTCACCTTCAGAGTGTGAAGAAAATTCCCCCTCCTCCCTGTCACTAACGGGGGGGGAGGTAATGAGTCCTGCATCTTCATCCTCTGTTCCCCCCATATACCTGTCTCTATTCAGCTCAGGCCTGGTATCTTTAGGACCCAGGGGAACTCGAGAGGAGCTGGAGGACTCCTTTCCCGGGCCTTTTGGTTTTCGTGGGGGGGGAGAGGGGGAGCGCGATGGAGGGGATCTAGGGCTACGCTGGCGATGGCCGTGACCACCCGCTGCGTAAAAAATAGCAATCTCCTCCCTCATGGCTTGTCTGAAGAATGCCATTGCCCCGGGAGAAATGGGGGAGGAGGAGGGGGGGACGATAACGTTACCGCTCCTGAGACCTTCTGATCCGTCAGGCAGGCCGGAGTCCGGATGACTGTGAGTAGATTGAGAGCCCCCGCTTGTGCCAGAGGGCCCTGGGGTCTCAATATGCGGGTCTAGGCAACGGCAGCCACCCCCGTCTTGCATGTGCGAGCGGCTATCTATCTGTAAAATGGCCGCCGTTTCCGAACCGGGCTCATTGAATGCGCGCATAGCTGTTTTGGCGCGCTTGGGCTCGGCGGCGTCACTTTTCTCTGCCCCGCGAGGCGAGGCGGTCCGTTTCTTCGCGCCGCGGCCAGAAGCAGTATGCCCGTCGGAGTCAGTTTCTGGTCCTGATAAGAACCCATCGTTCTCTCCTTTGTGAGCCATAATCGTCACCGTTGAGGGAGCCGCCTTGAGCGAGCCGATCGTCAATTATTGCCCCGTGAAGGGCAGGGAGGGGAAAAGAGGAGGCGAGCCTTTTTTTTTTTTTTTTTTTTTTTTTTTAAGAGGAGAGAATAGAGTAGTGAAAGAACAGATAATTAGAGATGAGAGATTTTGAGTGTGAATGGTAGAATAAAAGTCAGAGGAAAGTTAGCAAGGCTAACCCTAAGCTGCTCTCCCTACTGAGGCAGGAAAAGAACTGAGCCTGGGTGACTCCCGCCAGGAAACAGGAAGAAGTTTTTTACTTAGTCCTGCCTCCCTAGAGAAGGATGGGAATTTCTGGCATGAAATAGACATGAGCAGGGTTTAGAGAAGACCTGTTTAGGATTGCATTGTTAACTAGCTGTGGTCCTTCCTGGGGGACATAAACAAATCTGGCTTCAGTTATCCAAGTTTAAGTAACTTACACATTAGATTATTGCAAGGTGCAGGACTTGGGGGATGTCTTTTGAGGATTATGCAGAAACATCAGCTGCTTCACAAGGTACAATTGCCCAAGAATGTATTTCCTCAGTATCCAAATAATTTCATTGGTTAGCCAGCCTTTCCATGATAAATTTGGAATGCTGGTTCTTAGCTATAAAGCTGTAAAATGCCTGAACTGGGGGGGTCTGTGGGACTGTCTGCTCCCATATGAAACTGTCCAACAGTTCATATCCTCACCACATAACTTGCTGTGGGTCCTCTAATCTTCTGAAATTAGGTGAGTGGCACCTTGCAGTGGCACCCTGTCTGTGGAGCTTCCTCCTCCTAATTGATTTGTTTGGTGCCTACATTCATTACCTCTTGGCCCCGGGTAAAAAGAATTGCATTTGCAGGAATTTTAATGGTGTATGGTTAAAAAAAAAATACCTGCAGCAACAGCCAATGTTTTGTGAATATAGGTAATCTTACATCTTAATTTTTTGCAAGTTGCCTTTAAAGGCAGGATATAAATATGTTAAATGGATAAATAAATAAGGTTTTTATTCAAAGGGTTACAATGCTGAATTTGTTAATTTCCAGTTACACGTGTAAATTTAGGGCCTCTTAATTATAAAAAAAATGCAGCAAAACTGGTATTTTTCTTAATGAAGTTGCCAGTGCCAGCAAAGGTGGAGTAAAATATTCTCAGAACACTGGAGGCCTACATGGGGTGGAATCTTTGATCAGAAAGTTGCTTCATATGGGTGTGGTCGTATACAAGTTACAGTGCTTAGTAAAATGGTAAATGAGATCATTTAGCTGCATAAAAGTAGATAGAAATCTTTCACAGTACA
Source organism: Gekko japonicus (assembly GCF_001447785.1). Classification (NCBI taxonomy): domain Eukaryota; kingdom Metazoa; phylum Chordata; class Lepidosauria; order Squamata; family Gekkonidae; genus Gekko; species Gekko japonicus. The sequence goes on from NW_015184977.1 coordinate 4,569, forward strand.
ATCCTATGCATAATTACTCCTACTGATTTTAATGGGCTCACATTGGAATAACTCCACACACTATTGCCTTGTTATTTCTCAACAGCTGGTTTACAGTACAATCCCAAGAACACCTTCCTGGGAGTAAACTCTGATGAATAGAGCTGGGAAGGACAAATGGAGAAAATGCAGAACAGTTTAAATCATAATGTAGATATGACCAGAGATTCTGCTGGATGGAGCTACACTGGTGAAAATCAATGTCTGTCATACTATTCACTGGACAAGAAGATGTAAGTTGACCACTGATAAAGGTAAAGGTTCCCTTGCTC
>NW_015184978.1:0-5041 GCF_001447785.1 Gekko japonicus
AATTTAGTAGGGAAAACATCATAATCTACTCTTACCCACGCTCTCTCTAACCCTACTAATAATTATCTACCCAACAATTTGACCAATACAAATCTATGCTCCCTAATACTACACCAATCAGTCAATTCATACTAAAACCTATAATTAATTATCTAATATTCTAATTTAGCAGGAATAACAACGTAGTAAGGGGAAGGTAAACAATGTGAAATGGGGGCCAATCTTGGAGGTTTAAAGAGCTCCAATCCACAATGGGATGTCTATAAAAGTAGCTGTCAATGGAAGTGCATTTTGTTCCAACAGGGCTGAGGCCCAGAAAGTCCCAGTCCACAGCTCTCTCCTGCACCTCACAAGTCCAATCAGAGGTTCTACCAGGAACCATCCAAACCCTAGCTCTGTCAAACAGAGCTGTCTGCAAAAACAAGAGCCTCTGTCGGTCCTCAGGTTCGGTCGGGGGCCCCCAGAAGCACCCAATGTAGGACAGAGAAACGTGGTGTTCCAGGCTGGTTCGTCTTCCTGTCTCTTCCCTGGGACTGACTAGGTACATTGTTGGCAATACAGTACTTCAGTATAGTAGTACAGCAGTAAACTGTAGTACAGGGCTTCTGACTTGTCTATCATTTGAGCAGCCCTGCTCCGCTGATCAGCTCCCATCAGACACAGCCAATTCTCCTTGAGAGGAACAGCTTCCACAGAGGGAAGAGACCCAGGACGCCACTACAAAGCCAGCCGGTGGTTCAGTGACACCGCCACCGCCTAGAGGGAGTGCTCTTAGTGTTGCATTGTAGTGTTGCAATGATAGATTAAGCTTTTTTCCTTATATCTTTGCAAGGGACTGGGCTAGAGAAATTTTAAAAAATAAAAACAAGAAAACAGGGAATATGAATTCATTACAACACTTTAGCAATATATGGATATTTTCTGGTTGGACCCCCCCCCCATGCTTCTTATACACAGCCCCTCACATTGCACTGGCCCTTCAGCTAATTCTTGGCCACATTTGAATGAAGCCTAGAAATGTTTGTGACCAAGCCAAACTTTAGAGTGTGAATGTCAGATCCATCTTTATCGACTTATAAAGCCTGGGAGGCTTAATTAGGTCTGAAGAAACTGTGAAATTATGAGGATCTATACCAGGGTTACTCTTTCTGCATTATATGTGGAAAACACAGATTTCTGCATAAAATATGGATCTGCTGTTGATTGCCACTAGAATTTAGGTGAATGTCCATGCCCCAGGATGTCTTGCTCTGTGTTTGTGTTGGCAAATAACAACAGTTTCAAATAGGGATAATTTGGACATACTTTGTTTAAACTAGAATAATGAAAGTTATTGCCATTAAAAAAGAAACACATTTATCTTAGTTTTTTCATTATTTTTGTATACTGTTTGTATGTTTCTTGGAACTGAATGTCAAAAGACTGTTTTTGAAAACGTGAAAGTATGATTGGAACTGTCGTAACAGTGCAGTTCTGAGCAGACTTACAGTCTTGTAAGCTCATTGACTTCAATGAATTTAGAAGTGTGTAACTCTACTTAGGACCACACTGTAAATGTTATAATAATCTGAACTAAGGATTAGAGTGTAGAGATCGGTCTGTAGTTTTTCACACTTGTTAAATCTTGTCCTTCTTTTGGTATATCTGATATGTTAGCTACTTTCCACGTTTCAGGTACAATTTTTGTATCTCTTATCTCGTTTGTTAAAAGTTCAAAAATCGGGGTTAGCTTCTCTTTTAGTTTTTTATAAAGTTTTGCAGCAAATCCGTCTGGTCCCGGAGCCTTCCCCAACTTTGCTTCTTCTATCGCACAGAGTATCTTCTCTTTTTGAATCGGGCCATTCAACAATTCTTTACTTGTTTTTTGCATCACTGGTAGTTCTACTTTATCCAAATATTTTTTTTATTTTTTCTGGGTCTATATTCTTCTTTTGAAATAATTTTGCATAATATTTTTAAAAGCTCAAAGTCCATTTATATCCACAATTTCTTTATCTTGTTCAATTATTTTATTTATTGTCCTCTCTTTTCTATTCTTCAACTGCTAAGCTAAAACGTTTCCTGGTTTATTCGCTCCTTCAAATGACTTTTGTTGTAGTTTCTTTAAATTCCAATACATTTCCCGATTTAATATCACGTTCAATTGGTCTTGTTAAATTTGTATCTCTTTGATAATTTTCTTTTTCCCTGGTTTTTTCTTTAACTCTTTTTCTTTCTGTTGAAACTTATCTTGTAAATCAGTCTGTTGTTTGATTTTTTCTTTCTTGTCCTTTACATTTAACGAAATGAGTAATCCTCTGATTACTGCTTTATATGCATTCCATACCGTCTGGATTTTCGTCCCTTGATTTAAATTTGTCTGAAAAAATATCTGTGTTTCCTTATGTAGTGTCTCCACTATTTTTTTCTTATCCAGTAAATCCTCATTGATTCTCCACTGAAAATGTTTATTCTTCTCTATAGACATCCAGATTAACGGATTATGATCCGAATTACTCTTTGGTAAAATTTTAACTTTCTGTGTCTTCATTGCAATTTCTCCTGACATCCAAATCATATCAATCCTGGAAAAAGAATTATGTCTATTGGAATAAAAAGTAAAGTCTTTAATTTTTGGGTTCCATTTCCTCCAAACATCTTCCAATTTCTCTTGTTCCATCAATTAAAAAAAACCCTTTGGTAATTTTCCAATTTTCTCATCACCTTTTCTCTTTGATTGTCGATCCAATTCGTTATTTACTGTACCATTCAAGTCTCCCGCCAAAACAATCTGATCATAATTGACTTGGTCGAATTCTCCCATCAAATCTTTGAAAAAAATTTCTTTTGCTCCATTAGGTGCATACACATTAACTATCAAAGTTTTCTTCTGATGCATCAATATTTCCACTCCAATATATCTTCCTTCTTTATCACAAAAAAATTCTTTTGGCTCAAGTTCTTTTTTAACATAGATCACAGTCCCTTTGTTCTTTTTCGCCGCCAAAGAATAGAATTCCTCCCCTAATTTCTTGTTTATCAAAAATTTACTATCCTGTTTCTTTATATGTGTTTCTTGCAAACAAATTATATTGCATTTTTGTTTCTCCAACCAGTGTTTTACTAATTTTCTTTTGTTAGGCGAATTAAGTCCATTTACATTCCAAGATAAAAAATTGCAATCCATAGTGTCTTGTTTTATATATCTCCAAAATCGTCTAAATTGTCCGCCTTGAACCTATACAATCCTCCCGCTGTCTTGATTGAGTATCTTGATTCCTGATAGGTGAAAGACAGTCCATGTGGTATTTCCCACCTGGATCTGATGTTAAGTTGCTTCAACTTATCCACCAGCTTTTTGTATTTCTTTCTGTCCTGTATAATTGCTCTTGGGAGTTCTCTCATTATTATCATCTTTTTGCCGTCAATTTCTAGAGGTTGTGTAAATTGTTTCTTAAAAATATCTTCTTACATTTTCCTTGTTACCAACTGCACAATCACGTCTCTTGGCAATTTCTTCTTTTCGGCATATAGTGAATTCACTCTGTAAATTAAATCAAATCCAGAATCTATCTCCCCTTGATCTTCTTCCAGATACTCTGTCAGTGCTGTCATCACTGCAGAACGTATATCTTCATCCAATTTTTCCTCAATTCCTCTTAACCTCAGATGATTTTGCATTCCTCTGTATTCCATTACAGATTCCAGTGTTCTATTCTCTTGGACTGTTATTTTCCAATATTTTATCCATATCTTGTGTTTTTTCTTCCATTTCCGTCGACTTTGTTACTAGACTTTGAACTTCTTTCTTGACCTCTGCAACTTCTTTCTTAACTTCTGCCACTTCTGCTTTGACCATCTCTTTTATAGCCGCCACGTTTTTCTCTTGAACCTCTTCTAGCTGTTCCAATTGTTTTTGCATCTGTTGTTGTAACTGTTGCTCCATTTGCTTTCCCAAACCTTGAATTGCATCCATCCATTCTCTTCTCCATAGCTTCCATTGCAGCCAGCCATTCTTTTTTGTCTTTTCCAGACATCCTTGGACTTGATGTGGATTCTGCCCTTCTTCTCTGCCTTAGATCCGTTTTGAAGCTTTTATCTTAAAAGCCAGTCAAAATCTTCAATTTTTATATAATCCGGCTCTTCTTTATGCGCTTGTTCGAATTGCCCCTTTTTCGCACTTTATATCACTCAATTTCAGCCTTAAATTTAACTTTTAAATTTTAGTCCGCCTTAAAATGGCGGGTGCAATTTTTCTATGATTTTCTGGCTAGAGTAGGCTTTCTTTTAACTTCCTGTTTCCTGTCCTTTCAGGTAATCAGTCCTCCAGTGCACTCCTTTTCTTAACCAATCTACTTCCAGTCGCCGATCACCTTACCAAGCCCACTCTAGCTCTCCACTTGTCTTCCAGACTTCAACTTCCAGCTGGAGGAAGATTTTGGCAACACCTTCAAACACAGTCTTTCCCGTCAGTTTCTGTCTCAAACTCTGCGTTTTATCTTTTAAAAGTCACAGGAATGCTAAACAAAGTCACTTTTTGCTGAATTTAATGCTTTGAAAAGTTATTTTAAACTCCAAAACGAGCAGATTATTTTTTAAAAGTCTTTATGCGCTTGTTCGCTTGGTTCAAACTTTGCTACAATTTCCTCTTGGTAAGCAAGATGATTTTTTTACCTTGCATGTTTATCTTCGGGTCTTGCACTGCTTCTTTCACTTCCAACTTGTTCTTTGTTCTTAAGAAATCGGGTAATGACAGATTTATGCTGATTGATCGGCTCGGCTGGCTACTTTAGTGCTGGTATGCAAACGACCGCTTCGGGAGAGGGGATCAAAGCGAGAAACAAGCCTCCTCCAAGGCTTTTGAAACACGCCAATCTCAACTCTCACTTGGACCTTGTTGCTTGCTTGTCAATCCCCCTGCCTGAGGGTTGCTGCGTTGGGCTAAAACTTGTCCAAACTGTTAGAAGTAGCCGCCGTCCACTCTGCCCATTTACAGAGTGTGTCAATACGCCATTTTAACCCAACCGGAATCCCAAATTACCTCTGTCTTCTAATACAGTCT
>NW_015184979.1:0-4433 GCF_001447785.1 Gekko japonicus
TATTCCTACATTTAAGTAACTGGAGCAACAGCAGTCATTTTTTAATCTCCACATCTTACATTTGGTCTTTTTATTTACATGCTTCCAACCCAAATGTAGCCGTTTGAAATGACTCTAAGGGGAGTGTAGAAGACAGAATCCTTCTTAGTTTTCAGAGATGGCTTCCCTCCTCAAGTGCCTTGCCTATTACACTGTTGCGCTACATTTCCTTTCAGAACTTAACCTATCTGAATCAGAAAAATAATAATCAAGAAGTCCCCTCCAGTTGGTAACCTTAAATCAAAACAGGGAGTTCTTACTTGCACTATATTTAAAAGAAATTCTAAGGTTCTTTGGTTTTGAGTAGATTTTTAATATTATGCTTAAAAATACTGGGGAGAAAAGGAATTCCAGCTCACAGTTCTGTAACGCTAGAAGGAACTTAAGGCATACTGCAAGTTCTCCTTATTTCAAAACCTACAACACCCTCTCCTCCACCTCCTTGCCCTCCCCAAGATTAGGGTTCAGTACAATACTGACCGAGAAGGTTAAAGTGGTTAAAAAGCAGCATCAAAGAGTCCAAAGGCATTGTGCAAATATATCATTTTTATTCCTCTTTCGTGGAAATAATTGCAGACATTCAGGTAGAAACATATTAAATTAATGCAGTCAAAGAGTTTAAATGCAAAAATAAATATAAAGTCCAGCAGTTGATTGCGTTCATAAAACATCTCATTTTTTCTTAACAGTTAGAAAAGGGATGTGCATTTTTTTCTTAAATAAAAAACAGCCAAGGTAGAACATACATACAAGCACTTTCTTTTAAAAAATATCCCGACCTCACTTGCAAACTGTTCTTTGACTCTAGCACATTCACACTGTTTTTTTTTAATCGGAGGTTTTTGGTTTTAAAGGGGGAGCAAAGAAACATCATCCGTCCAAAACCACGGTTCCAAATCTCTGTCTCCCAGTCTGTTAGAATTTGGATCTATGATACAAAATCAAGCGAGAGTGTCCAGCAGCCGTTGGGGGAGGGGGGGAACCAAACGTTATCCGCAACAAATCCCTTCAGAAATAGTCTCGTCGTCCGGTTTAAAAAATATACTCTGCGAAGTTCTCCTGGGTTTGTGATCTGCCAACTTCACTATGAAGCAGCAGCACCACACTGAAGGGGGGCGGCGGCGGGGGGGGGGCTCAAGTCCTTTGCCAGTCTCTCTCTCCGCGCTTGGGGTTGGCCGGGGGCGCCCAGCAGTCCAAGCCGCCCCTCCCCTTCAGAGGGCAGAGTCGGAGTCGCTGGAGTCCAGGCTGTTCCTCAGCCGGCTGCAGCTGCTGAGCTTGTCCCGCTGCAGGCTGAGGTTCTGGGTGCTCCTCCGGAGGCACTCGAGGGACTGCAGGAAGGACTTCTTGGCTTTCTCTTCCTCCATGGGGGAGACCCCTTCCTCTTCCACCTCCTGGATCTCGTCGAAGGTTACCGGCTGGGTCTTGAAGCGAGACTGCCGGGGTCTGCGCAGCTTGCCCTTGGGCAGCTTGGCGGGCCGGATGGGCTGAGGGTACTCCTCGGCGATACACACGAAGTGCGGCATGACCGCCTGGTAGCTTGAGCTGATGCCCATCAACTCGGCGGGCTTGGCTGCTGCGGCCGCTGCCATCATCTGGGCGGAGGAGGAGGGGAATCTGGGGCTGAGGGGGCGCGCGGCGTTGGCCACCTGCGGGCTCCTGCTGGGCTCCAGCCCCGCCTGCTGCTCGAGTGGTCCTCCGCGGGAGAGAACGAGGCACCAAAAGCGCGGGAAAGCCACCGAGGACCGCCTCGGCTGCAAATGCGAGCCCCAACCGCAAGAGGCCACGGAGTAAGACCGCTTTCGGCAGCAGCGAGCTTTCAGCCAGGCAGACCGCAATGCCTCCTCCTTCGTACCAAACTCGCGCTCTCGCCCAACTACCTCGCTCGCTTCCTTGTGCTCTCGGCGCCGCGTCCCCTGGTTTATATACCCCCACGTCTGCCCACACAGGAGCATGCTCGGATGACAAGCCATACCATTTAAAGAAGACGAGGCCGCTTCCCTTCCGCCTGACGTGTCGGGCTCGGGGGTGGGTTCCCCCCTCCGCCCCCCCCTAAATATTATTATGACTGAAGTAACGACGACACCCCCGCGATCATGAGCCGCAGAGACAAGGGAAGAGCGACTCCGGAAGGCGGAGAGGAGGGACCTGTGAACACACATCACCCCCGCCTGGGGGTTTCCTGGAGAATCGATTAAACCGAACTGCTGTGTGGCAGCGACCCTTTGCGTGGGGGAGGGAAGAGGCCCAGGAGATGCGCAGAGGGGCAAAAGCACACCCTCGGCGGGAGATCCGCGACTGAAATCGACTGATTCCTCCCCTCTCACTGAACTGCAGTATTGGAGCTGCTCATCTGAGCCGAGCAGTAGGCTGCTGAGGTAGGATGTTTAACACACACATCACACTCACACCGTTTAATCGCCCTCACCCCCCCGCGTGTAAACAGAAACAGTGTGTGATTTAGACTGGAAAGGGGGTGGGGGTGGGGGGGGGGAAGACATCCTTCTTGCCCGCGTCCTGCAAACCGCCCGCGCCGCGCATGTTATTTTTGTTAAAGGCCCGACCCGTCGGGGAACTCGACTGACAGATCTCCAACGTAATATGTACTTTGGCCCTCAATATTACGCTTACGCACAAGTCTCGAGGTACTCAGACATATACAAATCGCCGCACACAGACTACCAAGGACGCACTCGGGACACTTGACACTGCGAGAAAGATAAGGATTGGTGATTTTTCCACTAAGTTGTGAGGAGGATGACGCTCGAGGTGGCTCTTCGACCCTCATCTCTCCTAATTCTGCCTGGTGTTTACACAGGGAGGAGACTTCCCTAATAATAGCTTGTCTGTGCATGGAGCAATGCAGTTTCTAGAGGCTATCATTTCTAACACAGAATTCAGAAGCAATAAACCAATTCATGTAAAGACAAAACTACAAGATATGTTTGAGGGCTGCTGCAGAACCCGATCTCATCCATTGCAATTGTCCAGGGGGCACAAATTTGGCATAAATGTTGCCTTCAAGTGCTACTGGTCCTCATTGTGGAAGGAGGGGGTACTTCACAGTAAAGCTGAGTAAGAAGTTGAAAACCAGACTTGAAACTGAAAGGGAACAAAAGGGTCTCATCATCCACTCCACTCTCAGTTGCTAAATATACTAACTCTTTATGTGATCTAAACAAGCTAACTGATATGGTACACCAGAGATCTGCCCAGTGTTAAGAATCCAACATTCCCCTAAACATACTTACGTGGCAGCCAGAAGGCCTCCTATGTGGTTCCCATGTATTGTAGTTATTTTTCAACCTCATTTGGTGAAACTTTACTCCTGCATTCAGGGCATAATGGAAATAATGAAGCTTGAACCATTTAAGACCTGTTGCATATTTGGATCATTTTAATATTATCACATTACTTTATTGTATTTCTCATAGTTTTAATTTAAATATAAACCCTATTAAACAGAATGTGGGCAGGGGCCAGACATCATAGTACAATAGTAAGACAGTAAACTGAAAGTGGAGAATTGCTGGCAGCTCCACTTAGGAGCTTGTTGTCAGGTAGGGGGGCTGAGAAAGACCTTGGGACCTTGAAATGCAGGGCCAGTCAGATAGATAGATGTGGCCTAGCTGACCCATTAGTCTGAGTTGGCATATCACAGCTTCATATCGTTATATCTAATAGCCACATGCTACCTCTATGAGAACCAAAAAGTATACACTACATGGACAGGCAGAGCTAAAGCACAGATTTTGCAATCTAGGGCAGAATCCCAATATTCACAGAAAAACCTTAATGGTGACAAAAATAATGTTTGGGGGTAAAGTCAGCCCAAAATCTTTATGAGATGCATGCACAGACATTAAATAATCCAGATGGTATAGTGGGTATATCAATCCAAAATGCTATGCAAAATACTGTGGTGGCAACAGCTTCTTCAAGCAGGCAAGCTTGTGCCCACCTGCTGGGCAGAACTAAGGAAGGTCAATGGATGGGAAGTGTGGGTGGCTGGTGGACAGAAAAGCAAGGACTGGGGCAGGGAAAGTGGGACATGGCAAAGGGGAAAGAACAGAAGGGTGAGGAGGAAGAGCGAACAAAGCTCAAACAAGAGGGGAAAAGTGGGGGCAGCAGGAGAGAAATGAGAGCTGCCCTTTTCAACAAGTCTTCACAGGTCCCTTTTTCCATATAATGTACATCATGCTATTATGGGCACTGGATTTCTGTGTTTCCCATTTCAGAACTATCAAGAATCATCTATCTCTTACATTTTTATCCCACCTTTCTTTGAAGGATTTTGGGATGGTGTTCAAGATCCTCCCCATAAAAAAAACCCCCTCAAATTCAGGAAGGGGTTATGTCCTTGTGAAATTGTTATGTCCTTGTGAAATTGGCAGGAA
>NW_015184980.1:0-4344 GCF_001447785.1 Gekko japonicus
CTCCCTAAGTTCCAAGACACCCTAACATAAAAAGTCTCTTAGGCACACTGGCCGAGCCGATGTCTTTCTCTGGTTGAGTGTTATGGTTCTATTGAAGGAGTTACTGTCTCTGAAGCTGGGCTCTGGGCCTCCCTTGCTGGTGTGGTGCTAATGGATGGCTGCGGGGTTGGTGTGGTAGCTGGGCCGGGTGTTTCGTCTTCTTGGCGGTCTGGCTGAGTGCTGTCACCTGGGAACTCACTTGCTGTACCTGACTCCGGCTGTGCGGCTGTTCCCCTCGCTGAATTCCTCAACTGTTGACTGCGACTCTGGCTCTGCTGCAAGCAGATGGCGGTGGAGCTGGTCTATGTTCCTGTGAAGGACTTGACCACCTTTGGTTGATACCTCATATGACAATGGGCCAGTAACTCGGACGACTTTAGTGGGATCCCAGGCAGGACCGTTGGAAAAGTTCCTTGAGTAAACAGGATTGCCAGGGAAGAATCCTCTGGGTGCTTCCTGGTTCTCTGGCAATGGACGCTTCTCAGGGGCTCAATCTGGGTGCATCCAGTAAACGCCTGCCCATGAGAAGCTCAGCTGGGCTGTGCCCTGTGGTAGTGCTAGGGGTCACCCGTTGGCAAAAAAGGAAAGCCGCGAGTCTATGGTCCCGGTCTCCATGGATGATCCACTGGAGGGACTCCTTTGTGGCCCACACCATTCTTTCTGCTTGTCCGTTGGTGGTGTGGTGAAAGGGAGCAGAGCAGACGTGCCTGATGAGGTAGCGGCCCATAAATTCCTGGAACTCCCCCGAGGTGAAGGTCTTAGGGCCCGGATCGCTGCTTTGGTGGAGGTGAGGGAGACAGGCACAACCTCCAGCCACTTGGTGTATGAGTCCACCAAGAGGAAGAATATTTGTCTCTGGAAGGGGCCAGCAGAGTCCAAATGTAGCTGGGACCATGGTTTTCGGGTGGACTCCCACTGCTGCATGGGTGCCTGGGGTGGTTCTGGTTGGGTTTCTTGGCAGGCCTGGCAGCGCTTGACCCATGCCTCAAGATCCCCATCCATTCCAGGCCACCACACATAACTACAGGTGAGTGCCTTCATTCATACTATTCCCGGGTGACTCCCATGCAGGGCTGATAGCACTTGTTGATGTAAGGGAGCAGGAAACATCACCCGGCTTCCCCACAGGAGGCACCCCTTGTGTGCTGATATCTCATCTTGCCAGGAAGAATAATCTGCGAAATCCGGGCCCACCAAGGGTGTGGGCCATCTCCTCCCCACCCAGTCCAAAACATGGGAGAGGACCCAGTCTTTCGTGGTGTGGTGGGAAACAATTGCAGCATGCAGAGGGCAGTCTGGGAGCTCCTCCATGAGCAGGATCTGGTGCGCAGGAGCCAGGTCTGGATCACAGGAGTGGAACGGCAGGTGCCTGAGGGTGTTGGCATGCCCCATCGCCTTCCCTAGGCAGTGGAGGAGGGAATACTGGTAACCTGCCAGGAAGATGGACCAATGCAGTACCCGGGGAGAGAGCATCTGGGGGGTCTGGGGATCCGGAGCCAGCAGACCCAGCAGGGGCTTGTGGTCCGTGATGATGGTGAATGGCTGCCCGTAGAGGTAATTGTGGAAGATTTTTACCCCTGCCATGATGATCAGTGCCTCTTTGTCGATTTGTGTATAGTTGTGCTGAGCTGAAGAAAGGGTGCAAGAGTAGTAGGCCTGCCGTCCCTGCCGTCCGGCAGCTGATGCCCCAGGACAGCGCCGACACCATAGGGGGACAGGTCGCAAGCCAGGATGATGGGCAGCGTCTCATTGAAATGGGCCAGAACTGCATTGGAGGTGAGCAGCTCCTTGATGGCCTGGAATGCAGTGGCTTGTTTTGGGCCACAGACCCATGCGGCTTTTCTGTCGAGGAGGCTGTGAAGCAATTCATCAAGGGTGACTTTATGGGGCAGGAAGGAATGGTAGAAGTTCAAAAGTCCCAAGCAGGCTTGCCGCTCCTGTTTGGAGGCTGGCTCGGGAGCATCAACGATGGCGCACACATTGTCTGGAGCCAGATGGATGCCTTCAGCGTTGACTGAAAACCCCAGAAACTCGACCCACGGAACCCCCATGAGACACTTTTCTCTCTTCACTTTTAGACCGGCCGAGTGGAATCGCTGCAGGACAGCGCGGAGTTGGCAGATGAAGTCCTCTTCTGTGGGGGCGGCAATCAGAATATCATCAAAGAAGGGCTGGACCCTGGGGGTTCCCTTGAGGAGGGAGTCTATTAAGTTTTGGAAGATCCCTGGGGCCACACTGACCGTAAACTGCAGGCGCCACACCTTGAATGCACCCCGGTAGGTCATGATGGTCTGGGCTTCTGTGATCGCATCGTCTACCGGAACTTGCTGGTAGGCCTGGGCCAAATCCAACCTCCCAAATATCTTGGCACCTACTATTCTATTGATCCATTCTAGGATCCTAGCCAACTATTGTTTTGTGGACGCAAGCTCAACCCAACCCCAGGGCTAGTTTAGGGTTGGCTCATCCTTAGTACAAAACACAAAGAATATCAGAACCGGGGGGGGGGGGGGGGTAAAGACCAAATGCTTTTAAAATTTCCCTGATATCCAGATCCAAAAAATACTGACTTTTTAAGCTGCACATCTGTAATTGATATGCATTAATAGATCTGGCATATATCTTACTACAAAGAATGCTTGTGCTGCATCCAAAAGGGAGCCAGTTCATGGAAGCAGACCTTTGCCACCTGCCCCTACCAACATCTACTGACCAGCACACGAGGTGTAGCAGAAGGCAGAAATGACCCCTAGTCCTTGTGGCTCTGTAGAGATAAGCTCTCTCTTGTTGGAGTGAGGGAAGGTAGTTTCAGTCAATTTCCATTTCTAACTGCACCTCACTGTGTTGCATGGTATATTGCTCCAGAGCGTCCATTGGCCTTTGGCAGTGTTTTGTTGGAGGATGTGAGGTGGGGGAGGAAAAGTCCACTTGCACAAGCTTGTTTCATTAGCATGAGCTTGGATCTAGCACATGGGCTTGGATCCAGTGAGACGCAAGTGGAAACACCAATGGATTTAGTACATACTAAAGGTCTTGTGCAGTTTCTTGCACTTTCCTCCTATATAATATGGTGCTCAGAAACTAGTTGCACAAGACGTGCAAGTGGAATGCAAGCAGATATATTTTTAAATAATATTAATTAATTTACAAATACAAAAATAGATATTAACATACACAATAATACAATGATCAACTACAATCATACATATGGCATAGACAGTCATCTTGCATCTACCTAAACAATCATCTAAAATCTTATACAACTACGTCATCTACAATATCTAAATCATACATACACAAGACATAAACTACATACACAAAACATAAACTACAATAATCTATTTCATAGATTTATCAATCAAAACTAACTTGCATAAAATTTACTTATATATAATCTTAATTTTTCACTTCTATTTAACTTTGTTGCATTTTTCCCTCATTATGTCATATCTGATCATTTATTTTTACAAACACTTCTTGCCTCATTTAGGGTCCATCACAAACTTAAGTTTCAATATATTTTGCATTTCTTTATGTTTTATCCAATATTTTCTTCTTTTCTTGCATGTCCACTACATATGATATAATGCTGCATCTGTGTTTTGACATTTCTAGAACTTCCCATTGTATCCTTTATTAGTTTTTGCAATGTGTTTGGGCATAATATACCATCTGAAAAACATTTTATACTAATTCTCCCTTAATATTTGAGGTTCAGTAAATTTGATTTCCTTTGTCCATAAGTTTTCCCACTGACTCATACATATAGTCTTTCCCAATTTTGCACCCATTGTATCATGCAATCTTTAGTTGTGCTATTTCTGTAGCATATTGCAAAAACATTTTATAAATTTTTCCTAATTGTTTTGACTCTCCAGTGATTAATTGTTCAAAGGCCATTTTCTCTCTTTACTGGCCCTCTTCTTTTGCTATTTGTTCTTTGTATTTAGATACCATTTGATAATATAACAACCATGAATCCCCCCCCCTTTGTTGTAGACTTCTTGCCAGGGTTTAATTTTTCCTTGTCTCATCATATATTTATAAATTCTATAGTCAGTTTTCTTTCTTAATGCTTATTGCAATAAGCATTAACTGGAGATATCAATGGCAAGATAGATGGACTTATTCTATTTTTGCATTGATACCATATTCTTAATAGTCCATCCCTCAGAATATGGTTACCATCTTGTCTTTGAATAGACTTTAATGATTTCTTAGTCCATAAATAATTGTGGATTTCTTCTTTGGTACTGGTTGTTTCCAGCTCCTTCTATTTGGATTTATAACCCAGTCTGAGATCCA
>NW_015184981.1:0-4916 GCF_001447785.1 Gekko japonicus
AGAGGTACTATGTTCCTTCTGTGGATTACTTGGCTTAACCATTTTGCCTGTCTGAATTCTGATCCTTTGCAGGGAGGGATGCCAAATGTATACCAAGGGTTCTAAATTGAATGCTAAGCAATTGGCACATACACGGTGTTGCACTGCCATGTGGGAACTGTGATTTGTGTGGGTAACTTGATAGCATCCAACGATTATTTTTGCTGTAACATGACTTTGGTAGTCCTTCATGGAGAAACACAGGATATACATAATCTAACATAATACTTTATAAAGAATACTGTATTTGAGTTTCTATTACATATATATGTGTGTGTGTGTGTATTAAAATATTTTATTTTAATTTGAGAAATTTCATTTGAAATTTAAAATGATTGTCTTGGACATCTGGGACCATTCTTTTTCACTCTCATTCTACTGAAATATTTGCCATTTTTTCAGTCCTGCACAGTCAAATGATAAATAATCATTTAGAATTGCTGTATATATCCATCAATGGTTGAAATGCCAAGAGCTGTGTCTCCAGTTTTCATGTTGAAATGGATTTCCATTTGTCACTGAAGCATAAAAATACTGTGGTAGGGAATACCTGCGGCAATATTATGTAGATGTATTAAACAGGGTATGTCAAGATACACCAATACACTGAACTAATCTTTGCATATTAGTTTTGCAAGACATTTCCTCTTTGCCCGAAGCTACACTATAAAGGCTACTCTGCATTGTCTGTACTCTCTTTGTTGGGCTACAGTTTGAGATCTATCAAAATACAAATCGCATTGGACAGCCAGTGTGGTACAGTAGATCTATCGTCAGACTAGGATCTACAAGACCCAAGTAGAAATCTGTACTCTGACATGAAGATCGTTTCAGAGGGTAGCCATGTTGGTCTGCAGTGTGACTTCTAGATTCCAGTCCAATAGCACCTCATTTCTTTTGAATCCCTTGCCCAGTCTGGTTCTATGCTAAACGTATGCTTGTGAACATTTCCTTTTTAATAAATACTTTATAACTTTGGATGCTGGTAGTGATTCTCTGTACCACATAGACTTCCACTGTCTTTTACATACTATTTTAAAAGGAGCACCAGGGGGAAGGCAGGCAGTTGGTAAGTGGCTATTCCCCCAGGGGTGCACAAGGTAGTAAACTGTCCCCATGGTGACCAGGTACTGGGCAGCAGGAAAAACAGAGGCAAAGCGTCAGAACTTGGAAGGGAAGCTGGGAGTCCTGACCCTCACAGCGGGCAATTCCTACAAAGGTCAGTTGATGGTGGTGGGTTACCAGAAGGAGATAAAGAAAAGACTCTCCAGGTGTTGGGAAAACCTCGGAGGGCAGGGTGGAATAAAACCTGCAGGTCAGAGCAGGCCCGTTCACCACTGGGGAGGCTGGCTACACAGCTTGTGTCCTCTCACTCTGTTCATCAAATTTTGAAGTAGAGAAAGAACTTCTTCCTTCAGTGGATGGCTCCTTAGCATGGGAGAAGGCTTCAAACATTACTGATAAGATGCAAGCCACTGTAGACAGGCTCTTGGGACAGTACCTCTGAAGAACATAAGTATGAAAGCCTATGGAAAAAAACATCACACACAAAGAAAACTAGCATGCCAGAAATATCAGAAACTTGCATGGTGTTTTCCAGGGAATATCCCATCATTGAGCACTGCAGAAGGGTAAGGGCATGCAGGAGAGCCTCAGTGACAAGATGTTCAATGCTGCAACAGGTATGCAGTTACTTAGAGTCTAGTAGAATCCAGTGTGGGTACATGTCATGACATCAACAGCTGGCACCTAGTTCCATAAGCCACTAACTCAATAGCCAATCTGTAGCCACATGCCCAGACTGATTCCCCACAAGCAGCGGTGCCGCGCTCGCTCTTCTGTTTCCCCCGCTTGCATTGGTCAGTTTCACACTATTCACTGGTCGGCCACGTTTTGACCCACATCTCCCCCCGATTCTCCCTGCGTCTTCTCAATCCTTGTTTTTTGAGATCGAGAAGATGTGGGGGAAATCGGGGGGAGCTGTGGGTCAAAATGTGGCCACACAGCTAATAGTTTGAAATTGACCAATGCAAGGGGGGGGAAACAGAAGAATGAGGGCGGCACAACTGCTTGTGGGGAATCAGTCCCGGTCTTCCCACTGCTGCCTCCTGATTCCTTCTAATAAGGGAATTATGCACACCCCTCTCCTTCTGTGAAACTAAATGGTCGGAGCTGGATCATTCCTTTTATACCACTATGTCAGTCACTGTTGTCAAGGGCAACTCATGACAGCATCGTTGCTTTTCCACAATCAGGAAGCATTTTCTCCTTGGTAGGTAAAACATTCAAGCATACAATCATATGTGACCATGCAGAGCTGCAGCAAAACAAGGTAAATTCAAAACAGTAAAGAACGCTGTTTCATATCTTTTCAGGCTTCAAGACATAATCCTGCCTTAATCAGTATCAGATAGTTGTCAGATTTGGTGCTGCATCTCAGAATTATCAGGCCTACCATATTATTTGTGCAGCTCATTATTCATGAGCAATCAACAAGTGGAACACCAGATTCCTGCAGCAGATCAGAACAGTGATGAAAACGTATGTCCAGAACCATAGCTGGTCTGAGGAAGCATGGGTGTATTGACTATACTGTATCATCATGTATGTCTATCTTACATCCCCTTACAGCCCCTTCTTACATCACTCTTGCCTTTCCCAAATTTATACTGGCCACTGGGGTGGGTCAGCAGTGGAAGACACTGGGAACAACATTTCTCTTACTTCCGTGCATCTTCCCCCCCCCCTTTGTTTCCCTTGGCTTTTCTTTTTTTCTGCTTGTTTATCTGTATGTTTGAAAAACTCTTTTAAAAATAAATGAAAAAAAAGTCTCTTTTGCCACCAGGACAAGTTTTGGAAGGCAGGGAGGCAAACTGAGGATGAAGAGGCCGCCAACCCTCTGCATGCTGATGATGGAGGTTTAGCTTGGAACTGGGCTCAGTTTATATGGCTTATTTTTGGCCCTGGCTGAACTGAGCAGATTAACTGGAGCCAGTTTGTTGTAGTGGTTAAGTGTGTGGATTCTAATCTGGGAGAACTGGGTTTGATTCCCCACTCCTCCACTCACAGCTGCTGGATGACCTGGGGTGGGTCAACAGTGGAAGACACTGGGAACAACATTTCTCTTACTTCCGTGCCTATGGCATGTAGGCGTTAAGACTAAGACCTGGTAATTTGGAATTTTTGTAGGAATGTTTCTTCAATTTCTCTTTTCTTTCCCCCCCCCCCCTGTGTTTCTCTTAGACTGTCTTTATTTCTGATGAATGCTCCGCGCTCACTCCTCCCTTTTGCCCCAAAGGTATGTGTCAGTTTCACACAAGCTGCCGCGCGGTTGCATTTTGCCCCGGAGCTTCTCACAATTTCCCCCGCGTCTACTCAATCCTGTTTTTTGAGGATTGAGTAGACGCAGGGAAAATGGTGCAAAGCTCTGGGGCAAAATGCAGCCGCGCAGCAGCTTGTGTGAAATTGACACGTACCATCGGGGCAAAAGGGAAGAGCGAGCAAGGAGCAGCACTTGTGGGAAATCAGCCCCAATCTCTTCTCTTCACTGCTCTGATTCAAGATGGAAGGGAGAGACTTATCCATCACAAACAACAGTGTTGATCAAGTGCCTATAAAATAAAGGATGATGTTGCTAATGAATACCATGAAGAATCTTTCTTGTGGTCTAACATCCAGAGAGAGAGAGAGAGAGATTTATCCCTCGCCTGTTGCCTCTCTTCCTTATTCCTAATCCTATTCCTGATGGGCTTTCAACTTGTTTCATATAAACATACTCAGCTGAACTTCGATTAACTGCTTCTTACTCTAATCTTTCTAAAGCTGGAAACGCTATTTTTTAAAAAAATTCACTAATGGATTTGAATAATCTATTATAAAGGTAAAATTTCTAGCTATAATTGACATATGTAGTGTGTTCAAAAATGTCTGAAGGCCACTTAGCTTGCATATTAGCATACAAAGTCCATATGTGGTAGAAATTCCTGTCAAGTCACAGCTGACTTATGGTGACCTCATAGAGTTTTCAAGGCAAGAGACATTCAGAGGTGATTTGTCATTGCCTGACTCTGCAGAGCACTTCTGGACGTCCTTCATGGTCTTCCTTCCAAATACTGACAAGGGCTGACCCTGCTTAGCTTCTGGGACATGATTACATCAGGCTAGCCTGAGCCATCCTGGTCAGGACACAATATAATACTGAGTGTCATAAATGTTTAGTGAAAGAAGGTTTGAGTGCAGTGGCATCTTTAAGACCAACAAAGTTTTATTCTAGGTATAAGCTTTTATGTGTGTGCGCACACACATTTCTTTAGATACACTGAAACAGAAGTCACCAACCATTACATACAGATAGAGGGTGAGGAGAATGTTGTCAGGAAGGGCCAATTAGAGTCAAGATTCATAAGTAACTGAGCAGTAAATATAGCTAAGACTGGATGAAGGTGATTGAGAAGACCTGTGAATAGCAACAAATTAGCATACAGCATAATAAAGGAGTTTACAACAGATGCGAGAACTAAATGATGTTAACTTGTGTAATGAGAAGAAACCAATATCTCTGTTAAGCCCTGGAGGTTACATTGTCCTGAGTGTTGTAATAACTTGTAACTCATCAATCTCCCATTCTAGTCTGTTTCTGTTTGCAATAAAGTCTGCTGGGATAGAGAAGGAAGGAAAGCTGAAAATGGGGGGTTATAAATGTAGGCTGGGTGGGGGGGTGGAAAGGGGAATAATAAGCAGGAAAAGAGAGAGGCTATGGGGTCTGCCAGGGGGGGAAAGAGAAAATAGTGGGGGAGGAGTATATGGGAGAAATGAGATGCCCCCTGCAAGTCCTTACTGGTCCCTCACTTGTTGTTCTCTAATTGTGAAATCCAGTT
>NW_015184982.1:0-5012 GCF_001447785.1 Gekko japonicus
GCTCATGACCAGCAGCCAAGCAAACTGGTCATCACCTTGGAGCGCCTACCCCTGAAGCCTTCCAACTTGACAAAAAAAAAACTTGCAGAGAGGAGCATACCCTAAGAGGTTCCCAGAGGAGGTGATCACCGTTCCCCACCCTAGACCTTAGAAATCCGAAGGCACTTCCTGATAACTCCCTGTTCCCTAATGGGGAAAATTCTATAAGGTGCTCACTGGTTCCATTTTCTTGCCCGCACCAACCTGCCACAGCCATAACCAAGCCTCTGCTTTGGTCTTTGCTCCCCACTAAAAGCCCAAGGCTGACCTAATCCCTTGCCGCATCCTGCAAAAATAACCCATTGCCCTTGTTTGATAGGTGCACCTCGTCAGCCCTATACCGGTCCTGGAACTGGTCCTATACCGGTCCTGGAACTCAACCACCCTCCATGGCCTTCCTCATCTGGCAGGGATCTCCAAATTGCACCATACCTGGTGGGGCAGAATAACCAACCCCACTATCTGCACTACCGGGCCACCCTGCTCTTATCATTGCAAGGTCAGCCTCCGCTTATAACACCAGGGCCTTGCCCTTCATGGCGAGTTAGAATAGCCAACCAGAGTATCTGCAGGCCACCTTGCTCTTATCATCGCAACGTCTGCCTCAGCTCGTAGCACAAGGGCCTTGACAGCCAGGGTGTCCTCCTGGCCTGGTGGGTGGCCCAAAAGACCATACCATGGCCGCAGACATTGACTCTTTGGCTCACCCCACAGCCAGCAGCACCTGAAAGAAAAATCAATTGATGACTTTAAACTTTGCAATTCCATTCTTTGAATGTTAGGCGAAAGCCTGCCACTGGCTCACTGATCTACAACGCCACCCCCCAAAATGGAGTGGAGTGACCGGATGAAGTCCTGATCTGAACAAGATCCTACTAACACTACCACATGACAAGTGAACACATAGCCCAGGGCAGCTGCAACGGAAGCAGCACTGAACCGAGAAGAGTGAGTTCCAAACTTCACCCCAGGAAAGGCCCCAAATTGCCCAAAGCCCAAGTGCTAACCGCTACAAAGGGGTGCCTGATCAGCGGAGTTCCATCTGCATGCCTAAAGTTTGGTGTAGAGGTTAAGTGCGCGGACTCTAATCTGGGAGAACCGGGTTTGATTCCCCACTCCTCCACTTGCACCTGCTGATGTGACCTTGGGTCAGTCACAAGCTCTGGCACAGCTGTCCTTGAAAAAGAGCCGTTTGTGTCAGAGTTCTCTCAGCCCCACCCACCTCACAGGGTGTCTGTTGTGGGGAGGGGAAGGGAAAGGAGTTTGTAAGCTGCTCTGAGACTCCGAGTGAAGGGCGGGGTATAAATCCAATCTCTTCTTCTTCTTCTTAAAGTGGTAACCATCTTAATAATTTGAAGTGCAGCAACACCCCAGGTTGCAAAAACTGATCCTTATTTCACTGCCAGATAAATGGCTTGCCTCTGGTACTCTAGAGCTCCCTTTCCCCAATACCTTCATAGAATGCTTTAGTAATTCCACTAGATTTACACAGCAATGTTTGCATTTGCACAGTCATTGTGATTTGCAAGGCAATGCCCAATGTTCATAGAACCTATGTTTGCACTGATCAAATGAAATAACTTATTTATATTCCTGGGTAGCAAAGGAAGCCCCCTCCCATTAAAGGGATGTTAATTATCCAGTGATGTTATTTACCTCCATGCCATGAAAAACTACAGCTGCGCATTTCCACACATTAAGTCTCTATTAAACAGAGAATACTTTTTTCCTTCAGATCTTCTGGCAACCCAGCACCCTGAAAGATAGGAAACTGAGGCCTGGAATTTTCACTGGCTAAAGTCTATGTCAGAAGAGAACGTCTCTGATATGGTCCCAGATCCCCTGGATTGTCAAACTGTGGAAACAACACTAGAGGAGATCTGGATCAATTCTCTCAGTGCTTTGGCATTCTTAACGAACTTTCCTACGATTGCAAGCGGACCCAAACTGGGAGGCATCCATTGCTTTAAAAGTCAAGGGACTGCCCGAATAAGGCATTTTGAAATGCTTCTAGGTATACAATTTATCCAGCTCTTTAATAACCACTAAAAACCATCATAGCCAACCTGTGAGTTCGGCTTTAAAATTGTGATATTGCCAATTTACAATGTGGTGTCACTTTAAAAACCTGTATAATTTGATTTTGTTTGTTTGTTTGGTATTTTATTTATCTAAAACCCTTACCATGCAGCGTGCACAGTATCAATCATTTCTTAATAGAAACCAGGTTCCTATCCTAAAGACCAGGACAAGCACACAGAAATGTGCCTTGGCTCTTTCTTACCATCCGATGTATGTGCATACGTGCAGGCTGTATGATCACTCGCCATAATGCAAAGATGGCTCCAGTGGCACCTATTTACCTATATGCAAGTAAGGCTGGGCTGCCAGGTCCAGAAGTAGTTTCATTCCACCCAAGTGCATTGGCAGAACAGCTGTCTGCACTCCCAAGCCCTGCTGATCCTCTGATGGGTCCTGCTTAACCCTTGCCCCCACTGGAACATCCCTGAAAGCCATCTGCCTCTTTTCCTATTGCCGTGGCTGCACCACCGCATCCCAGCCAGCAACTCCCACAGCCTGTCGTAACCAACGCCACTCATCTAGGCCCTGGAAACTAACTGAACCTCCCCTTAAAGACAAATGCACTATTAAACTTGTGAAGAGTGCTCATTAGGACCAAGCCAATGACATGTAATGATGTGCCAGCTGTCAGATTCCCAGATCACAGCATCAGATTGGAAGTCACACCGTATCCCTGCAAAAAACAGAAAACATAAGGTACTAATGACGTATTGCAATGGATATTATGAATCCTAACACATGACAAAGACTAACCCAATTTGCTAACTCAGCATGCATTCACACTATCAAAGTCACATGTTGTTGATAAGGATTTCTTTGCATTGGATCTAGTCCTGACTAGGGTTGCCAGCTCCAGATAGGGAAATTCCTAGATATTTTGTGGTGGAGTCTATAGAAACCAGAGTTTGGGGAGGGGAGTGGCCTCAGATGAATAGAATGCCATAGAGCCCACACTCCAAAGCAGTTATTTTCTCCAGGGGGGGGGAGATCTGACATATGGAGTTCAGTTGTGATACCTAGCGATCTTCAGGCTCTACCTGGAGGTTGGCTACCCTAGACATTAGCGCTACAGAGCAGGGTCTGCCTGACCCAGATTCTTGCTGTGGAAGTTGAGTGGGTGATTTCGGACCAGTCACAGACTTTCAGCTTAACCTACATCACGGGGTTGTTGTGAAGATCAAAAGGGGAAGAGGAGAATGATGTAAGCAGGTCTCCACTCCAAAGCAGGCCTCCACTGTGGAGAAAGTCTGTACTTTTCCACTTGGAGAACCATTGCTGTATATCATGTCTACTGGGTCACTGTTGTCTACATGCTTGTTCACTTTCTCAAAGAACTCCAAAAGTTTGGTGAGTCAGGCCTTCTCTTTGTAGAAGCCATGCTAATTTCCCCCCAGCAGGCTTTGTTCCTCTATGTGCCTATGTGTCTTTGATTACAGTTTTTACTAATTTGTCTGGGACAGACATTAGGCTTGGACATGCAAAACTTGGTAATAAGGAGGTCTCAAGATCTGGTGAGAGTTGTTGAGGCTGTTGCACCAACTGGGAACAGTAACCACAATGCTATTAAGTCCAACATTCATGTCAATGAAAAGTTACCCCTAAAGTCCAAAACTGTAACATCCAAGTCTCCTCTGGAAGACTCTGTGACTAACTGATCCAATGTACAGTCATTTATGGTGTCTAGGAATTTCATTTCTACAGCACAGCTTGAGCACATGTTTACCCAGTCAATGTGAGGGTAGTTAAAGTCTCCAGTATAATAAAATTACCTGCTTAGACTCCTCCCTTATTTCCATCTCCATCTCAAGATCAGCCTCTAGGGTTTAATCAGGTGGGCAACAGTACACCTCCATTGTAAAGTAACCCTTAGAGCCCAATATTTCTAACCATATGGCTTCTGTTGGGCAGTTTATTCCCCTGATATTTTCTAACTTATTTAATTCTATGACCTCATTGATGTACAGTGCAACATCTCTCCATACCTGCCTTTCCCTGTCCTGCATATAGAGCTTATACCCAGGAAGGAATCTATCCCATAGATTTTCCCCATTCTACCATGTTTCTGAGATACCCACTATATCTAAATTGTCATTGAGCACCAAACACTCCAGCTCCCCCATCTTGGCTCAGAGACTTCTAGCATTGGAATATAGACACCAATAAGGTGTTTCCCTCTCCAGCAACCCTTGCCTCCCTCAGACGCTTCATTGCCACACATGACCCTCATTCACCATTTTACCCTCACTTCCAAGTTCTATTATACTGTTATCAATATTCTCCTGAGTGTTTACGCAATCATCCCTTTGGACTGAGTTATCACATACTGGAGGCTTCCCAGTTCCTGTCAGCTTTCCCCCTGGGATTAGTATGAAAGCTGGTCTGCCATCTTTTTGATATTAGTTGCTATCAGCCTTGCTCCCTTTGGATTCAAGTGAAGCCCGTCTCTTTTGTACTGGTTCAGCTGTTCCCAGAAAGTTCCCCAGTGTCTAAGAAATCTAAACCCCTCCTCCTGGCACCCCTTATCTGTGCCTCTCTTGCTGGCCCTGTATGTGGAACCAGCAGCATTTCTGAGAATGCTACCTTTGAGGTCCATGTCCTTTAACTTTCTGCCTAGTAACCTATTTTTCCCCCTCCAGGATCACGCGACTACATTTCCCAAAGCCATTGGTGACATTGTGCACCATGACTGCTGACTTCTCCCCAGTATTATCAACCCATCTAGACAGCTTGTGATGTCTGCAATCTTCACATCAGGCAGGCAAGTCAGCATGTGGTCAAAATGCCTGTTGCATATCTGAACACATACAAAAAAACCCACCAGTTGCAGACCCCACTCTCTATATTCCTATATTCACCCACTAACAAAAGCCCATCTCCCTCCAACCCCAGAA
>NW_015184983.1:0-4572 GCF_001447785.1 Gekko japonicus
GGTCATATAGACCTGTAATAAATTGAACTAACAATTTTCATCTCTCTACACACTACTTGTATGAAAATAAAACACCAAAGAATGCATAAGAATGTGAGAGCCCTGCTGGATCAGGCCAATAGTCCGTCTAGTCCAGCATCCTGTCTCACACAGTGACCAATCAGTTCCTCTGGACAGCCAACAACAGGACATAGAGGCTGAGGCCTTCCCCAGTGCTGCTTCCTGGCTGTGGGATTCAGAAGATTAGTTCCTCTGAACATGGAGATTCCCCTCATTCACCAAAGCTAGTAGCCACTGGTAGACTTGTCCTCCATGAATCTAATCCCCTTTGAAAGCTGTTTAGCCCTGTGGCCACATCAGTACATCCTCTGGCAGTGAATTACAGCACCAAAAATATAAATTCTCTAAATAATTTTTGTACAGTGCAACATAATTAAAAGACAATAACCCATCTGTATAACACTTTGTCCAGCATATAAAGCAGAATATCCTATGTATATTACAAGATACAAATTACTACTTAACAACCATGGGAGTTTCTTTTGCTGACAGCTTAATTCATATGTTGAACTAGTGAATCAAGTCATTCTTCTCAAATATCAAATGTGGGTTTAAGTATATTTTCCCCTTGACAGAATGAAAACCTGCTTATATTTTAATTTTCAGATCTTATTTTTTTACATTTCTGTTTCTACCTATTATATTTTTTGAAGTCTTGTTATATAGAGATGAAAACAAAACACAAAGAGAGCCAGGGTCGTGTAGTACTTAAGAGTGTTGGACTAGGATCTGGAAGACCCGAGTTCAAAACCCCACTCATGCTGTGGAAGCTTGTTGGGTGACCTTGGGCCAGTCACATTTTCTTAGCCTAACTTAATCTCACAGGGCTGTTGTGAGGATAAAATGGAGAAGAGGAGAATGATGTCATCCACTTTGGGTTCCCATTGGGAAGAAAGGTGAGGTACAAATGAATTAAATAAATACATAAATAAATTAATTAATGGCTCTAGAATCCTTATTTTGGAAATTACTAATGTTCTCAGTTACTTGAATGTGCTCAGGGCCCTTTTAAAAGCAGTGTGTCTGTGTGTGTTCCCTGTACTGTTGGTTTCCCCTTACTAACCTTTTCTGTTTGCTTTGTCAGAAAGTAGCGGCTTCTTTTCAGACTGTCTGGGAAGTTAGCTGCCAATTACTTGTTCAGATTGTTCCAACATACAATAGTTCTTTCTTTCATCGCCGTTTTTATCATTAAGAAATCTTTTTTTTAACTTGCTTTGTCAGTTAATCTTGCCAAAGGTTATGATGCCTAGATTAGGCCTGCACACAAATTAGATCTTGGAGCCATTCATTTGCCACTTCATATCTTCTTTCTCTTCTCTGTTTGGAATGAAAGTGCCTCTTAGAACAGATGCCAGGGATGCAAGAGTGCCATGCTGCTTTTGTTACACCTTTGTCTCATTTCCTTTGTCTCATTTCCTCATTTCTGGTGTTTTTGAGAGTACATTTGCTGGGGTGCTTGAGGTCAGTATCCCCCAGGCAGCTGACTGTTGCATCACTTAGTGCTTCAGGTAACAAGTAACCGTTGTTCCTTAACTCCTGTTTGTCTGTGACAGCATGGAGGCAATTTTAGCTTGGAGGAGGATTATTCTACTGTGTATTGATAACTATACAGAGTTTGCTCTAGGCAATTGACCAAATGTAGGAAATTCTGATGCATTTCTATCATTTTTTTACCAGGAGAGATACTGATTGTCCTTCATCAATTTATTATTAAAAGAAATCCCCCAAGACATATAGATGCCGAAGGCTGTTCAGCCTTTGTAGGAAGTACATTTCCTAACATCTTCTTTCATGCAACTTCCTGACCTAATTAGAAATTGTGTCAACCCAGATTTGCATTTCATCTGTCTTGTAGTTTGGTTAGTTTTAATTTTCAGGAATCCTTATCTGCATTCAGCCATAACTAGAAAGTTTGTACTAAGAAATGGCCTTGGTGGTAGGCTCATGTGCCACCTTTTGAATTCATATACACCTCAAAATCTGAAGACTTCCACATTCCCAATGAAGGGGGGAGTGTTGTTTTTTGTGCTGCCCCAAGTTACCTGAAACAACAAATTGTCTTTTGTGTACAAACCAGAGTTAAATCATGGTTGGGAAACCTACTTTGTAGACAACAGAACAAAGCACAGCTTGTTATTTTGGCTGACCTAGGTGTTAAACGAAACAATGGTTTTGAATTAGGAGGTCTTCAGTTAATATCATGGGTATGGAGAAAAGAGATGGGAGAATCACCGAGTCTAGCCTATCAAGGCTTGCTTTTTTGTAATGACAAACCACTGCTTCTCATTTTCTCTGAACAGAGTTTAGACTCTATGTGTGCACTGGGCAACTGCACTCAATGTGGAAAGGAACTGGACTCAGAGCTAAAACCTGCTTTTGTTCCTGATAAAAAACATTGTAGTCTTTATGATTACGGAGGAAAGCTGTGAAGTGTAAGGGCAAGTGTTATCTACTTGAAGGTTCAGAAATCTGATTCAGGGTTCATGACAGTTTCAGATTCAAGGATAAAATAGAATTCAACAGTTTGGTGTAGTGGTTAAGTGCGTGGACTCTGGGAGAACCGGGTTTGATTCCCCACTCCTCCAC
Source organism: Gekko japonicus (assembly GCF_001447785.1). NCBI lineage: Eukaryota > Metazoa > Chordata > Lepidosauria > Squamata > Gekkonidae > Gekko > Gekko japonicus. Next base: position 2,647 of record NW_015184983.1, read on the forward strand.
TTGCAGCTGCTGGATGACCTTGGGCAAGCCATAGTTCTACTCAGAGCTGTTCTTGAAAAGAGCAGTTTCTGTCAGAGCTCTCTCAGCCCCACCTTCCTCACAGGGTGTCTGTTGTGGGGAGGGGAAGGGAAAGGAGTTTGTAAGCCGCTCTGAGACTCCGAGTGAAGGGCAGGGTATAAATCCAATCTCCTCCTCCTTCTTCATACCAAGTAACTTAATTGCCACTTCAAATCACATTTCTAGTATGGGACTATATTTGGAAATACATTTGAAGTTGAAAAGTGTAGCATTAATGAAATAGATACAGAGGATTTCCTTAGACTACTCAGTGTTTTACATTCAGTTATCCTATCAACAGTATGCAGAATAGTAACTGATAGGTAGTGATGATGGAAAGCTGAAAATGAGAAATAGTGGCTCACCTTAGGCGAACGGAACAAAAAGAAAAAAATGCCAGGTGATAGCTGATTAATTTATGATTGTACAAAGCCTGTATACATTTCGCCATACAGGCTTTGTCAGGGGGGATCTATAAAAACATAATTTTACATTTAATGCAAGTAATACAAAGAATAGAAGGACCCCTTAAAATTATTACAAAAGTATTAAAAATAATAATAAAATTTAGTTCCAAAAAAGATACATATTAATCTGTATACAATGTAAGACAAACTATAAATTGGACATGAAACAAGACGATAAAAATACATAATATATGAAACAAATACTGACCAGAGCATTCACCTAGTGCTGGAGCTGTCCACAACAAATAAGGGGTTTTTTTACTAGTGGAGAATGACACAGTGGGGTGTTTTTTTAATGTACAGAGATTAGCTGAACAAGCTCAGAAGTCCCAGATCAGAATTTAACCTGTGAGGGGCCAAAGTCCACTCCATCTTCATTTTTGCTAGGATTTTTTTCATTGTGATGGTAAAATTTATATAAACCTCCAAAAATAAATGAGTCAGTCCATGTTCTTCTTCCATAGAATGCTGTACCAAAGGTGCACAGACTGTTCTGCAAAGTATGTTGCGCCTATGTTTTGAGTCTTTACTTTTCTAGAGGTCTTTCTTACACACAGGGCTATTTTTGGGGCAGGAACGCACAGGAACGGAGTTCCGGCTCGCTCCCAAGTTGGCCACGCCCAGCAGGAACTCATTAGCATAATAGGCCACACCCAACAGCAGAAACTCATTAGGATTGGCTACATTAGGGGTGTGTGGCCTAACATGCAAAGGAGTTTCTGCTACAAAAAAAGGCCCTGGGTTTTGACAACAAACAAGGTAAATAGATTAACAAGCAAAAGGTGGGTGTGGCTGGATAACCACACTTCTGGTAACATGGGGGTGCAGCCTAATGTGCTAATGATCTGTGCTGTCAGGGGTGTGGCCCAATATGCTAATGAGTTCCTGCTGTTGGGTGTGGCCTATTATGCTGATGAGTTCCTGCTGGGCTTTTTCTACAAAAAGAGCCCTGCTTACACATATCTTATTACAAGAACTTCTGTTGGCATATATAACCATATGTGAATTGCGCGTTGTGTAGTTGTTTAAAGTGTATTCCTTTTTGCCAAAGGGATTGATAAAACTTTTCATATTTTGAGTTAGGTTACAACACTTACAATGTCCACATCTTCTAATCCTAGAATGGTTCTTTGTTGGTTTCATGGGAACAAAGGTTAGGCCACCCATCATGTTAACAGATGACCTGGAAATTTTTAACTGGAAACTTCAGACTGATAAACTTAGCCACAGTGTGACATGCCATGCATAACTTAAGTGCACAAAACACTAATATAATACAGTCTTAAGCTTCTTAAATTATACAACTTAGCTTGGTATTTTGTCAAGGAAAGTGCAGCATATTGGAGTCAGATATGGCTAAAAGGAGGACTATGCAAGACATGTAGTCTTATTCCTGTTTGAT
>NW_015184984.1:0-3770 GCF_001447785.1 Gekko japonicus
GATGGTTATCGGGCTCTCCACAACTGCTCTGGATTTGACCGCTTCCTCTTTCTCATGCAAGCTTTTATCTTTGGCATAATTCAATGGCTGGGGGACGGGGGGAGAAGAGTAAAGGACTTAATGCAGTAATAACACTGAATGCAGCAGTTTAAAAGTTGCCAGAACTTTTCATAGACTCAGCCTTACAACAGCCCTAGAAGGTAGGCCAGTATTATCCCCAAGTAACATACACAAATAGCCTTGCAACAGCCCGAGAACGAAAGAGCTGAGGAAACCGACTTGCAACTATATGAGATGGCTGGAGGAGCGGTATCACGGCTTGCAGTCTTAGTCTCTGTGCTGAGGGAATGTGCTTTGAGGGGGCGTATAGACAAGGGGGATACACATTCATAAGAGCAAGTTGGGCAGCGGATGGGTCTTCCCCACTATTTCTCGGCCACCATTCTGACTGAGCCAAAGTAGTTTGACATTACTGGTTGGCGGAGGAAAAGGGTATCTTGCAATCTTGAAAAATGCAGCATTGGGTGGGGGAGGATTAAGGCCTTAGATTTGGGGAATAAACCCCCGGAAGGCGGGCAATAGGCAGCAAATGGCTAAGTTTGTAACAAGTGGTGCAGCTTCAAGCTGCTGGCTGCTTCAAAACAGTTTTTTTTTCCTTCCCCCCCCCCTCTCTCAGAGGAGAAAGCAAGCTATTTCTGTCCAGACACCAAAACTGCCAGCTCCTGGATGGAGATCTCCTTATTCAGGTAACTGTCGTACTGAGCAGGGGTTAGCCTTCCGCTCTTCAAGGCGTCTTCGATGGAGAACTTCTTCCCTGACTTCCTATCAAGGATGACGGAGGATTCGCTGTTGGGCCCTTTGACAGTGATCTCTTCCCAGTCGCATTCTTGGTTCTTCAGCTTGACGTAGAGACTCCACTCGATCAGGCCGAATTTGTGGGCTTCCTCGGGGGACATCTCTTTGCCAGTGTCTGGGTCGATGACCACGATGGAACGCCTCAAGTGGTTCTCCCGCTGCTCCCTCTTGATGGCCACGGTCTGAAGGCGGTTCTGGAGCTGCTCGATTTCTTCGTCCTTCTCCCGAGACATGTGCTTCAAATCATCCAGTTCTCGTTCCAGCGACTGGAAGCGGGAGTCCAAGTTCAGGCTGCTCTCCACCTGCGACATGTTCCGTAAATCCCGGGCTTCCGTCATGGTGAGCTCAATCTCAGACTGCAGCCTCCGGGTCTCCAGCAAGAGGTTCTGCTTCTCCAAGTGCAGCTTGTGGTTTTCCTCCCTCAAAAAGTCCAGCTCTTTGGAAGACTTGGAGTTGTTGAACTCCACTTCAGACAACTTGGCCTCCAGCCGATTGATGTCTGCATCGAGCTCCATCTTCCGCCGGCTCTCCTCCTCCAGGTTGCTCTTCAGCTTTTGGATCTCAAACTCGGTGTCCCCTTTGTCCACCTGAATGCTCTCGGAGACGACGACCTTCTCCTTGACCTCCATCTTCTCCAGGGTCTGGAGCTTCTTCCGCAGTGCCTCTAGCTCCGCCTGCAGGACCTGCCTCCGGTGCTTCTCCTCCTCCAGCTCCATCTTGGTCAGGGCGTGCTCCTTCTCCTGCTGAGGGTCCTGCTGGAGGATTACCTTCTGCTTCACGGTGACCCGCTCCGTGGTCTCCCGCTCTTGTTCCTCCAGCTCGTTCAGCCGGATCCGCAACCTCTGCACCTCCAGCTCGGCCTCTCGGCGGGCCTGCCGCTCCTTCTCAAGCTCCTCCAGCTGCCGCTCCAGCTCCGACCGCCTCCGCTGCAGCTTGCGCATCTCGCCCCGCAGTGTGTCGATCTGGTTGAGCTCCTTCTCTATGCTCTGGGAGAAGGAGTCGATCTCGGCTTTCCGGGCAGGGTCTTGTTCCAGCTTCACCACCTCCTGCTGCACCACTTTCTCCTTCACCTGGGAGAGTTCCTCCTCCTTCTGCCGGATGATCTCCTCCTGCTGCCTCCGGTCCCGCTCCAGATCCATGTGCTTCCGCTGTTCTTCGGCCAGCTGAGCCCTCAAGGACTCCACCTCTTCTCTCGTTTGCGGGTCTTCCCGGTACTGCAGCACCTCTTGGATCACCTCCTTCACCTGGACCTGAGGCTGGGTGTTCTTCAGAGTCTCGATCTCCTGCTTCAGCTGGTAGATCTCCAGGTCTGCTCTCTCGATGGCTCTGGTCCGATCCACGATCTCGTCCCGGAGCTGCTGCAGCTCCAGCTCCGTCTCCGGGTCGTTCTTGTACTTGATGACTTCCTTGATGACTTCTTGAACTTCCACCTGGGGCCCTCTGTTCCGCAGGGCAGCCAGCTCGCTCTGGCAGTCCTTCAGCTGCTCCTCCCCACCTCGCAGTTTCCCTTCCTGCTCCACCAGCTCCAGGCGAAGGTTGGCCACCTCGCTTTCCGCCTGGGGGTCCGGCCGCACAATCTCCCGGACCTTCTCCTGGACAATCACCTTGGCGTTCTCCTCTTCCAAGGCCTGGATCTTCCGGAGCAGCTCAGCCTTCTCCCGCTCATTGGAGCGCCCTCTGGCCTTCTCTTCCTCATACTGGCGCCGCAGGTCGTTCACCTCCCTCTCCATCGTTAGGTCCTTCTCCACCGTGAGCACCTCCTTGACGGTGATCTTGCCCTCGGCCATGGCCCGTTCCTTCTCCAGCCGCTTCAGCTTGTCCTGCAGGAAGCGCAGTTCTTCCTCCTGCTGCTGCCTCAGCGTGCTTTCCTTCTGCTTGCTCTCCTGCAGCTGCTGGTACTCCAACTCCAGCTGGGGGTCGTTCTGCAGCTTCACCACTTCCTTCTCGGTCACCTTCTCCAGCTCCGTGTTCTTCTCGTTGGACAGAGCAGCCACCTGCCTGCGCAGGACAGCCATCTCGTTCTCCCGGGACCCTTCCTGCCGCTTGAGTTCCTCCAGCTCCTCCTTCAGCTTCAAGATCTCCTCTGCCTGTGACCTGTCAGGCTCGATCCTCAGGACCTCCTTGACCACGTACTCCTGCCCGCCTTCTTTCTTCTCGTGTTCCAGGACGCGCAGCTTGAGCCTCAGGCCCTCCACCTCGTCCCGCAGCGCCTGGTTCCTGCGCTGCTCCTCAGCCAGGTTCTGCTGCATCTTGTGGAAGCTCTCGTCCAGCTGCGGGTCGGGCATCTTCTTCACCACCTCCTTCCTGACCACGGACTCCTGGGGCTTCTGGTTCTGCAGGAAGAGGATGTTCTCCTGGATTGCCTTGATCTCCGCCTCCAGCTGCTGCCGTCGCTGGCTCTCGTCGTCCAGCTCCTTCTTGAGCTTCCAGATTTCCTCCAGCGGCCTCTCGGAATGGCTGGTCTGGACCGACTCCTGCATCACATGGACATCTGGCTGCTATCAAAGGGGAGGGCGGGGGGGAGAAAACACAGTCAACTTAATTTTCCATCCCTCTGACAAGGTACTTTGCTCTCATCCCTCCTGCCCGAATTCTGCAACTCATTCTGCCCGGTGGCCTCTTCGCAAAGCATTTCCAAGGTCTGGTATTTGTGGACAAGTGAGCAAGCGTGGAGCTGATAAGGGAAGGAGCGCCACCCCCTCTCAGGCCGTGCAACGCAGGTTCACTTGTTTTGCACCGTAACCCTTGCAGACATTGTGCTGAAGCTCTAAGTAGAGATGGGTAGCTTGGCACAGCAGTCCAAGTGAGATTCTGAGCTTGGACACAGTTGCAGAGGGGAGGCTGTTTTTTAAACCCAGCCAGCGCAATCATTAGGGGAGGAGCTACAGCTCTGTGGCAGAGCATCTGCTTGGCAT
>NW_015184985.1:0-4433 GCF_001447785.1 Gekko japonicus
AAGCGATATGTAAACATACTATACCCCCGGTTTACGTTTAGAAGTCGTGTAGTATGTTTGTTTGTATGTATGTCTTTGTTTACGTAGTCAATTAAAAAAAAAAGACCAACAGCGGTTCGAAAGCCTTAAGCAAGTAGATAAATGGGTACCTGCACCTAGGGGCAGGGGGGCACCCTCCTTCCAGTGGATTGGTGAAGCAGTGGCGGTGGCTGAGCGATGGCTGAGCGGAGGCGGCGAGCAACGAGGGCGATCCGGCAAACATGGCGGCAGCCCAGCGGTGGAGTGGTGAACGATCCAGATGGAGACTGGCCCAGGAGGTGCAGCAACGAGACGGCGTGCATGGTCGGAACCAATGGGACGGAGACCAGCTGCTGTAGCCGTCTCAGAATCGCGCACCACGTGGGCTTCTCCAAAAGGGGCCGCTGTGGAAGAGGATCCCCGCCGAGACGTCGTCACCGTGAAACAAGAAAGAACCGCCGTTGAATGGTAAAAAGAAGAAGACCGGAGAAAGCAACAACAAAAGGGGGGGGGAAATCCCTACTGTCGGGTGCCTGGTAGGCATTCACCCTCCCCTTGCACTGTGGCCCTAGTTAGGATGCTTAAAGGTCTCTGTAAACTGCTCCGAGCCTTTGGGAAGGAGCGGTGTATAAATGGAAAGTGTAATGTAATGTAATGTAATTCTGGGGAGAAGCTTTCCGTGTGCATGCACACTTCTTCAGATACAGTGAGACAGAATTTCCTCAACCATTACGAACAGCCTCATCATCCAGCGCAAAATGGATCTCGATACTTTTAAAGCGGCAGCCCCACGACACCTCGAAGATAACACAAAGGACAGAAATCAACGTTTCATTTACCAGTTAAGCACTTTTATTCTTTTGTATACTTCTGCAATACTTCCCCTCCCCCTTACTCTGCTTAAACAAATGGCAGCTATGCCAGTTTAACGGCCAGTTTCTTCCCTCTTTTTGCTGCAGACTTTATCCCAACCTTGGCTCCCTTTTTCACCCTTTATTATTTTTTAGGTGAATTAGCAGTACATTAAGGTATACTTAGCTTCGGTTGTATTTACGGAGACTTTCTTTCCCAGTATATTTTGACTCATAGGTTCTTATTGGGCTCTTCTCTTGCTCGGCGTCTAAGAGGCGAGCCTCTTATAGCTTTCTGCTTCGGAGTTTTCTACCTCTTCCAGTAGTTTGCCAAACTTTCTGAAAGATGAGATGCTCCCCCTGCCTTGACTCTCACTACATGAGAGTGCTTGAGGTGACGTAAACCACCTAGAACAGCTATAAGGTAGCTATGTTGTGGAGCAAGCTCCCTCACACAGCCTTCTTCGTGGAACCAGCAGCCAGTTAACTATTGGAAGAGGGGGGTTGTTGTTGCCAGGAGGGGCTAGTGAGATGCATCAGTACTGGGCGATTAGAGCTGAGATTGGATTAAGGCAGTTGGTAAGATCTTGAAGGTGCCACTGGCGTAAAACTTCATTCTCACATCTGTTTGTTGACTCTTGCATTTGTATGCTAATTTACTGCCATTCACAGATCTCACCAACTGCCTTAACCCAATCTTGGCTACAATCACCCAGTACTGATGCATCTCGACTCTCACTAGCTCTTCCTGGCAACAACCCCCCTTTTTCCTATATGTGATGGCTCAGGAAATTCTGTTTCACTGCATCTGAGGAAGCATGCGTGCACACGAAAGCTTATACCTATTGGGTATTGTAAATAAGAAGCGGGAGACTGACCAGTTATGAAGGTGCACAGAGAGTTTATATAGTTATAAAGGTGAATATATACAGAGATATTTACAGGCTACTGAACAGCATGTCGTGCCTTAGTCTATGAGAACTGAGTCCCTTCCAGTTTACTAAGATAACTATTATGCTAAACCCCAGCCAATCTCTAACAAGGTGATGTAATCACTAGCTCTAACAAGACCTGAAAGAGTAACACCTGCTAGAAACACCTGGCTGTAATTACACGATTACTAGCATGACAGCTAGGTCTGACAAACAGATCAAACTGATCTATAGTAACTGCTTGCTACCTCTATCACTCAGACATATATCTCAATAATACCTTGAATAAAATTTTGTTGGTCTTAAAGGTGCCACTAAATCTACAGATGGAGGACATACGTAGCCCAAACAGGTTTCTCTTCAAACATGGGTGACCTCCTAGGGAATTCAAACCTCCCAATGTATTTTTTTTAAGTTTTCAGATTGTTCTACAAACCTAGGTGGTCACCCAAGTATGCAGAAAATCTGCCACCGCTGCCAGGCTCAAAGGTAGGGAAAAAGAGGGAGGGAGAAAGAAGGGGGAATTGGCTGGGGGGGGAGAGAAAGACAGAGAAGAAGGGATTGGCTTGGTGGAGGGTTGGAAGGAAAAAGAAGGGGGGAATTGGCTTGTGTAGAGAGAGAAAGGGGAAGATGGGGGGAGAGGGAAGGAAGCAAAGGTGCATGTTTCTTGTAGGTCTCCACCTGAGAACAAGAAGAAGAGGAGGAGGAGGAGAGGGGGGAGGAGGCCTGACATGCCCTCCTCGCAACAGACACCCTGTGAGGTAGGTGGGACTGAGAGCTTGCTTAAGGTCACCCAGCAGCTGCGAGTGGAGGCATGGGGAATCAAACCCGGTTCTCCCAGATTAGAGTCCATGCACTTACCCACTACACCAAACTGGCTAATAATTTTAAAAATAACAGAGGGTTTGGATTTCTTGTGTACAACAACCCTGGGGGCCCACGGGGACTCCTTGACATACCTGTAACTCATAACCTGTGAGATAGAGGCTGTGGAGGACAGTAGGGACTCTGTGTCAGTGAAAAGGACTGTAACACTGATGCTGTGATGTCACTTCTGTCGTGTACCTGGAAGTGATGTCATGCCTTTGCATGATGCTGCCCAACCCATTTTTGTTCCCTCAAGAGCCCGGAATATAAGAGCAACCCAGCAACCGCTCATGCCAATCCCGGAACACTCTCCGCTACACAGCTCCTAAATCTGTTTAAAAGGTTAAAGCACTTAGGGCTCTTTAGCTTAGAGAAACGACGACTGAGGGGTGACATGATTGAGGTTTACAAAATTATGCATGGGAAAGAGCAGGAGCTAGGTGGGGTTGAGATAACTCTTTCCAGAACTACGCTTTCAAGGACGGCTCTGCCAGAACCATGGCTTGCCCAAGGTCACCCAGCAGCTGCGAGTGGAGGCATGGGTAATCAAACCCGGTTCTCCCAGATTAGAGTCCATGCACTTACCCACTACACCAAACTGGCTAATTTTAAAAATAACAGAGGGTTTGGATTTCTTGTGTACAAGAACCCTGGGGGCCCACGGGGACTCTTTGACATACCTGTAACCCAGAACCTGTGAGACAGAGGCTGTGGAGGGCGGTAGGGACTCTGTGTCAGTGAAAACGACTGTCACATGGATGCTGTGATGTCACTTCTGGTCGTGTACCTTTGCATGATGCAGCCCCACCCATTTTTGTTCCCTCAAGAGCCCGGCATATAACAGCAACCCGGCAACCGCTCATGCCAATCCCGGAACGCTCTCTGCTACACAGCTCCTAAATCTGTCCTGCTCCCGCTGTCTGGGCAGCTTGCAAGACCTGCCTTTCAATCAGCCTGCCTGGCACATTAAGAAATGCAGGAGGATGTAGCTCTCCCTTCCTCACACTGCCAACTGGAAGGAGAGGGACACGGGCCAAGCTCCTTGAGGACAATCTGTAATTCTGGAGAGGGAACGAGCTCTTGCTTCCTCCTCTTTGAGATCCCCACCTGCCGCAAGGGCAACAAGCCGCAGACGTGCCTGACAAGGACATGGCTCTGTGGTTCCTGTTGGTTCCCCAAAAGGTGTGGGGGGGGACCCCAAAAATTCATCGGCACGCAATTCAACTGGATTTTAGAACAACCTAGGTCCTTCCCAGTTTGGTGTAATGGTTAGGAACACAGACTCTAATCTGGGAGAACTGGTTTGATTCCCCTATCCCTCCACGTGCAGCTGCTGGTGTGACCTTGGGTCAGTCATAAGTTCTTTCAGAGCTGTTCCCGAGAGAGCAGTTCTCGAGAGAGCTCTCTCGGGCCCACTGACCTCACAGGGTGTCTGTTGTGGGGAGGGGAAGGGAAAGGAGATTGTAAACTGCTCTGACACTCCTTCGGGGAGTGAAGGGCAGGGTATAAATCCAATCTCCTCCTCCTCCTCCTCTTCCTCTTCTTCTACTTCTTCCTCCTCCTCCTCTTCCTCTTCTTCTTCTTCCTCTTCTTCTTCCTCTTCTTCTTCCTCTTCTTCTTCCTCTTCTTCTTCCTCTTCTTCTTCTTCGTCTTCTTCTTCTTCTTTCACATTTGCCTGCCACTCCGGATTGTCTCAGTGTTTGAGTCAAGGCAATTAAAGTCCATGGCAAAACAGTATCCACATAACCTGGGGCAACAGCAGGCT
>NW_015184986.1:0-4003 GCF_001447785.1 Gekko japonicus
GACAAATAGCTGTGGTTTAGGCCAAAGAATACAAAGATCATTTCCCCCAAATGATTGCCTAAATGTGTATTGGGCTTTTCTTTTCATTTTTTTTTTAAATTGAGCAGCCAACATTACACAAAAGAAAATATGGGTGACTTGAGTAACCAAAGGTTAATATATATATATATATATTTAACTTAAGGTCTATTTGGGTCATGGAACTCAACATATCAGTCTGGGTGTCTTTTCCTCTCCAATTTTTCTGTGTCAGCAAGAAATACCATGACTAAAAAGGACACACTGGATACAGAAGTTCCTTTCCTTTGAGATGGCTTTGGCTCAGGAGATCTGGGTTCATCGAGAATGCTCGCAGGTAGCTTTGGCTCCGCGCCTGCTACAATCCCACAGTTTTCTAGGGGTTTCCAACACCCTTAATGATACTCTCTTGGAGGGAGAGACTGAAAGCAGAACTCTTGCCTTCAAACGCCAAGGAAGAATGGCAAATTTCTGGAATATTTGAGGCTGAGTGAATGTGGAAAACTGACGAGGGAAGCCTGACTAGATGCTGAGCACAAGACAACCCCTCAGGACCAATGGAGTCTTTAAACTACCAAAGAAGGAAAGCTCCAATGAAGCTAAGTGTTGATAAAAACATATACTTTGAGGGAGTAACTTATTAACGTATAGGGCCACCAATAGGAAAAACACCCTAAGAAGTACGAAACGAAACTAAAGAGGGGAAAGTGTCCCCTTTAAGTTGGCCATTCGTGGGATGAGTAAGCAAATTTAGAAGAAAGAGTTAAGAGGATGGTGAAACAGAAAGAGGGAAATTGTCTTAAAAACTAGGAACAGGCAACATTACAGCTTCTCTTATTTTCTTTTAATAACTTACATTTCAGATGATGTTGTCCTGAATCGCCAGAAAATAGACCAGTGAGGAGGGGGAATGCAGAGTCACGGTGACGCGAGGACACAGACAAAGGGTGTGTGTGACGGAGTGATGGACTGATGGAAGAGAAAGGAGACACGACTGTGAGACGGAGGAGAAAGGAGGGGCAACAGAACAAAGCTCAGAAGGAGAGGGGAAATAGAAGAGACAAACCGAAAAGAGTGGGAAAACGGAAGTGGAGTGGAGAAAAATAACATAGAGTTATAGAAAAGGACTTTTCTGAAACAAACAGAGAAAGACTTTGAAATGTAGTTAAAATGTGAGAAAACAAACAAACAAGTAAATTACTGAATTAGAACCTTATTAAGTGAACTAGAGACAATATTGCAAAGGAAGAAGAGGCACTACTATAGCTAGGAAAGATAAATTTAATTATTTAGCAATCAACTAATATCGATAGGATATTTAAATGGCGACAGGTGGTGCTGGTATCAGGAAAGCATCATTAACATCTCCAGGACAATCAAGTATGCAAACACAACTTAAACTCAATACTATGAATGCACCCCAAATGTCAATTAAAGACTTAAAAGCATTAATCCAGGAATGTATAGCTCAGACCATCAAAACAAATAAACAAAATTACATATAGGTGGTTATTTCCAGAAGGCATCTTATTTAATCATGACGGAAGAAGTCATAACATTGATTCAATATTTAAAGTTAGAGATTTTTTGGAAAGGTACAGTGAAAATTTAGGTTGGCAAGAAGAAGAAGATGACGACAGTGAATTAGAGGAAGAAAGTAATTATCCAAAAACAGAAGATGCAGATAAGAAAGGAAAATACCAAAGGAAAAAAAGAGAATTTCACACCTTCGCAAATATTAACAAGATATCAATATAGAGCAAAGACAAAGAGAAATACAAACAATGATGGAGACAATAAGTAAGCTCAAGATATTATCAGTTAATGTCAATGGACTTAATAGTCCACAAAAAAGAAAAAGGATATACCACCAAATAAATAAGATTAAACCAGACATAGCGTGAATACAAGAGACTCATATTAAGAAAGAAGATGGTAAATACCTAATTTCAAGAAAAATAGGCAAGATCTTTTTCACATTAGATAATAAAAAGAAAAAAGGTGTAGCCATATATGCCAAGAAATATTTATGCCCAGAACTGGTGTATACATGAAATGATGGAAGAATTGTGGCAATTATGGTGGCAAGACATAACAAAAGAACACTAATTGTTAATATTTATGCTCCTAACCAAAATCAGGATACATTCTTCAAATCACTCCAAGAAATACTACCTCCCCCTCCCTCTACAGCCTACTAACATGTCCAAAATGTTGCTCCTGAGAGACAGAAAACCTTTGGGAACATTTTGGCTTAAAGTGGAAGGCTACAGTGGGAAAGGGGAAGCGACACCACCTCACATGCACTGATGGAAGTGATTTCTGTCTGGAGAAAACTATCTTTAGATCGGATGCATTGTATTTATATGTACAAAGCAGACCATTTATATGTATAATAATACAGATAATATAGAATACTGATGTATTGATATATAAATGTTGGAAAATGTGTAATCTTTATGGGGCAAATTCAGTGTGAGGAAATCAAAATGATGTGAAAAGGCCAGCAATCAAAATGGGGATTTGGAAATTAAAAAGGTAGGATGGAGCATGTGGAATTATTATTTTATTTATCTTACTTTATTTATTGCAATACTTTATTTAGAAATAAACAATACAAGAGCTATTCATTTAAACACAGTATTCAAAACCCAGCCACAGCCTAAAAATTTGAAACACCCAGAAGCTTACAATGAGTCTAACACTGTTCTGAGGCCAAAAGCAGACTATTAACATTATTTTAAAAGGTCAACCATTAATTAAAAGCCTGGGTAAAAAGGAATGTTTTGGTCTGATGCTCAAGGGAAAGTGGAATAGTCACCAGGAAAGCCTCAAGGGGAAGGGCATTCCACAGGTGAGGTGCCACCATTGAAAAAGACCTGTCTCTGGTCCCCACTTGCCCAGACTTTTAACTGTTGTGGCAGAGAGGGCAGAGCTTTTCATGAAGGTTTTAGCTGTGGGCTGGACCATATGGGAACAAGCTATCAGCAATTACCAGCTAGAATAGGGTTTGTTTTCTGCATGCATCACACAGCCTTTCTTTCTCTATCATTCTCTTTTAGTCAAAATTCTACATGATCTATAATAGAATGTAAGCAAAAATATAAAAGCACAAGTATAAAAGGTGTTCTCAATTACTTATTAATGCAGGCTTCAGTGGCAGTTGTACCTCTCCTCTGGTAATTAGGGATGGGCACGAATTGGCCCATGAACCTAAGTTTGCAATGTAAATTGCCTGGTTTCTGGTTTGTGAGTGGAGGTTCATGTGATCTTGCATGCAATGAACCTCCCATGGTTTTTGGAGGTTCAGGTGGTTCGTGGTGGTGCATGTCGGTGGCATCCATGACAGCCACACTGGTGCAGATCAGTTATGATCATCAAAGCAACAGGGGGGATGGACTTTATGCAGTCCTGGAAACACCAATAGTGGCCCTCCATAGCTTGACAGATAGCGCTGGCTGCCAATAAGAGAGCTCCCATTCTGCTCTATGGGAAAATGACAGCCAGCAGACAAGGGGAGGTGAAGTGTCCTCTGGGAGACACTTCACCCCTTCCTTTCTGCTTGCCAGGGAAAGTTGCAGCCAGCAAACAGAAGGGGATGAAGTGCCCAGTGGGAGGCACTTCAACCCATCCTTTCTGTTGGTTGAGGAAAGCTGTGGCCAGCGGACAGGAGGGGGTGAAATGCCCTGTGGCACTTTCTGCTGACTGGGAAAAGCCAGAATTTATACGGAGGACAGATAGTGTTACAGTTCAATTTCTATATTAGTAGCAGACTGGCATCTGTCTTTATCTTGTACATTTTGGGAACATTCTACCCAAATCAAGCATTTAAGTCCCACTGATTTAAATTTAAACTTTGTTTGCATAAGTTTATAAAGGCTGAATTGTGGTGTGAAGGTGAGCAGCTTAAACCATAATAAACCCAATGGTACACAGCCTTACTGTGTACCAAACTGCAGCCCAAATATACCATTACAAATATATT
>NW_015184987.1:0-3608 GCF_001447785.1 Gekko japonicus
TATTCCAGTTTTCTGGCTACTTCTTGCATCAGGATGAGGTTTAATCGGTGCTGAAGCAGTTTAAGTTTCATTTTAATTTGGTCTTCATTTCCCCCCCTTTTCAATCTATCTTCTTCATGTTTTATTTGTATTATCAAAGTGTTATATTCATTTTTACGTTGTTTTTGCGCCCATGCTTCTTCCTTTATAAATATTCCTCTTAAATATGCCATGAATGTATCCCAGATCGTTAGGGGTGATGTTTCAGGTCGATTATTAATTTCAAAAAAATCCCTTATTTCTTTTTTTATTTTCTCCACGAACTTTTCTTTGTTTAACAACTTTTTATTTAAATACCATCGCAGTATCTTTTGACTTTCTCTTACTTTCATTGAAATGGGGCTATGGTCGGCAAAGGTCGCTGGAAGTATTTCTATTTCTTCGACTTCGTTCAGAAGTGATATTGATGACCATACCATGTCGATTCTGGACCATGATTTATGACTATTTGAATAGAAAGTGAAGTCTCTTTTTTCCAGATGTCTTACTCTCCAGACATCTACCAAATTCTGTTCATCAACTAGTTCCAAAAAGGCCTTTGGTAGTACATTACCCCATCTTTTGTTCTTACCTGTGTTTTTTCTATCTAATTTTGTTTCAAACACTGCATTAAAGTCACCAACAAGACATAGTTCATCAAAGGTTTGTAGTGCTAATGTTTCTTTTAGAGACTTATAGAACTTTTCTTGATTTTGGTTGGGTGCATACAAATTTACTATCATCAATTTCTTATTATTCCTGTTAATCGTTATTGCTACCGTTCTTCCATCAGGTGATACGAAGGCAATTTCCGGGTTTAGTTCTTCTTTAGCGTATATCGCTACTCCTTTTTTCTTTTTCATTTTATCCGCTGCATAAAATAATTTTCCTGTTTTTTTTGAGTTTAAGTATTTATTGTCTTCTTCTCTTATATGTGTTTCTTGTATACAAACAATACTTGCTTTCAACTTATTTATTTGTTGGTAAATTCGTCTACGTTTCTGAGGGCTATTTAAACCATTGACGTTTAGTTTATGGATAGGATGTTCAACTGACTACTTCTTTCCATATTGACTATTTGATTTCTTTAAGTTTGCTCTATATCTTGTAATAACGTGTGATGGTACAGGGTATGCTCTCCTCCTTTGTTGTGCTCTTTTCTTTTCCTTTTCTTGATTTTCCTTAGCTTCCCTAGCTTCACTTGTTTCACCTTCCTCCTCCTCTCCTGTTTCACTAGCTTTTTCACTGTCTTCCTCTCGTTCACCTTCCCATCCCAAATCTTCTCCGTAGTTTTCCAAGAAATTTTGAACTTTGAATATTGAATCTATCTTGAATCTTTTGCCTTTTATTGAGAATAGTATTCCTTCTGGCACCAGCCATCTATATGGAATATTATTGTTTCTTAGTAGATCAGTTATAGTATAGTATATTTGTCTTTTTTCTCTTATTCTCCATGGTACGTCTTTCAGTATTTTTATTTCATTCTCATTTATTTTTACCGTGGCATCATTTGATGCTTTTAAGATTTTATCTCTCATTCGTCTTCCATTGAATTTTATTTGCACTTCCCTTGGTGTTTTATGTCTTCTTGAGTAGGCGGTGTTTTTTCTGTAGATCACTTCTATTTCTCTTTCTATTTCTTCATAGGTTCCTACCTTCAATTGCTGTGAAATATTTTGAATCAGTTCTTCTTTCAGATTTTTTTCTATGCTTTCTGGCACATTTTGACATCTAATTATCATCGCCGCTTTATCCAGCTCTAGGTTCATCAGGGTTTCCTCCAGCTTGCCAGTGGTACATTTTAGATCGTAGACCTCCTGGTCTAAGTCTTGAACTTTATCATTTGTGTCTGCATTTTCCGCCGCTACTTTCAATATTTCTTGTTTATTTTCCTGAATTTGCTTTTTAATTTCCTCCATATCTACTTTCATTTGTTGTGATATTTCAATAATTGATTTTTGGATAGGTTCTAACTCCTGTTTTCTCATTTCAGTAATTTGTAGCTGTAACGGTTCGATCTCTTTTTTCAATAATGCTGGTAGCGCATTTTCAATTATATGTTTAGTTGTTTGCTCCACAACTTCCTTAATTAAATTCTTCGTTTCCTTACTCTGTGCCTGTCCAGAACTCATCATGCCGAATTTAAGTTGTGTTTGGCTACTAGCTTGACCAGGAGATGTTAGCGAGTTTTTTCTTGATCCGCTTCCTCCAGTGGCCATCTATTATAGTTTAAGTATTTTGAGTAATTATTTAAGTATTTATTATGGTCCCCCTCTATCACCTGGCTCTCCTGGTAATGTCTAATTTACTCTATGTAATCTTTCTTTACTTTATGATCCCTGTGTTCTTTTTTATTTTAATTTAGTTTTTTTTTCTTTTTTTCAGAGCTCAGTTGTTAATACGGTATTCCTCTATCTAACTTTTATATCTTCCCCTTTTGTACCCTAGTTGCTCACGTTCAGTTTTAGCTCACAGTATCCCTTTAAATTTTAGCTCACACTGTCCCTTTAATTTTTCCAAAAATAATTTTCTAAGTCGGGCTTCCTTGGCAACTGTTCTATATGTCACAGTTCCTTTCTTCAGCTCCTCCTTAGGTCCTTCGCATTCAAAACTTGCCGTTTACTGTCACTTTAAATTTTCTCTCTCTATTCCTGCTCCTTCTGCCCGAATGTCACTCTAATCTCGGTGCACTTCCTTTCGAACTGCACGGCTCCACTCGGCTCCACTCGGCTGTCCTCGACTCCAAACGGCACCTCCCGTGCCTGCACTCGACTTCAATCGGTTCCGCACAGCTCCACCCGGTTGCGTTCGACTCTGCTCGGCTCCACTCGGCACGACTCCACACGGCACGATTCCCCTCGGCTCGGCTTCACTCGGCACTCAGCACGACCTCGGCCCCTTTTTCCACGCCTCCAGTAACATCCTTTGCTATGCGCACGCCCAGAACTCCCAGGACTCCGACGTCGCACGCTCGGCTCTCTCCGCCCCTTTCCACGTCGCTCCGGTCCGCCGCCGCTCTCTCAGCACGGCCCCACTCTCTACACGGCCCCACTCGCTCGCCACACGGCCACAATCTAAGAAGGGAGCAGAGTGTTATTATCACGTCATAAGGTATTTCGGACGGTCCGTTTTTTTTCTTTCGGTTAATTCACCCAGCTAACCCAGTTCACCTTTCCTAATTCATCTCAGCTGTGAACTAAAGTTACGGCCGCTTAAAGGGACTTAGCCCCTACCTTTCACCACAGTTTTTTTTTGGGGGGGGGTTAATTAATTACTTTTAGACTTATTTAACACCGTTTAAACGCCAAAGTTAATTTCCAAATGATATTTTCTGGATACTTAGCTTTGGTTGTAGTTCCTTTCATTGTGACTCCTTTTTCGTTTCCTCTGGTTGTGTCCTAGGCTCGTCGTCAAGCGTCGGGCGTTCCTATTGTCTCCCGCTTCCAGGCGTTTTTCCAGCACCAGGGAAGGTTGCCTATCCTCCCTTTAGCTGGAACACGAGCCCCTTGCTTTCTTTTCCCCCCTCCGAGGTGAAAAGTTCGGGGGGATTGAGTATTTCTCCCCCCCAAAAGACAAATAGGAATGTAGCA
>NW_015184988.1:0-4028 GCF_001447785.1 Gekko japonicus
CTATGATTTAATATGCCAGTGTTGTCTGATGCAATTACATCACTTCCAGGTCACATTGGCATTGGGGAACACCATTTACCGCCACCACCACACGTTTCCCCAGCCATTTTTTCCTTACTTACCAGCAGCAGGAAGCACTTGTAAGGGGCATTGGTTCTGCATTGGTTTTTCCACTCTAAGCAGGAGACCTGGCCTCACTAGGCTTCACACATAAATGTACTTGGTTTGAAGTCATCAGAATGATGGAGTCAAGGAATGAATGCTTTTACTGAAAAGTACCCTCAAGAAGCAGATTGGTTGTGGTCTTTTGACTTTCCAGAGTATAGATGGGATAGCAATATAACATAATCAATATGAAATAAACACTGGGCTTAATCCAATCAAGGATGAAAGCAAGTTAAATTCTGACTTGGGGGTTTCAAGTAGATAGGGTTCCAATTCTCCTGGAATTACAACTGATCTCCAGACTATAGACATCAATTACCCTGGAGGAAAAAACAGCTTCAGAGAGTGGACTGTATGGTGTCACATCCCCACTGGGGTTCTGGGAAATGTGAACTGGGAGGAAAACTGGCGTCAGATTTGGATCTTGGGAAGGTCACTCATACCAGTATTCTGGATTATTAGGGTCCTCAATACAATTTTGGTATTCAGATTCATTTTTCAGGGGGCTAGAGTGGCAAATTACACCAAATTTGCAGAAAACCTAATCATGCCTGTCTAGTAGACTGCCCCCCAAGTTCCAAGCAAACTGTTTCAAGCAAATCAAATCAAGGGGTCCAGTTCTATGGGCCCATGAACAAGGTGCCCCCAGCCATCCTTCTTGTTTCCATTCTTTCCATGCTTTCTCCAGGGCAAAGAAGCCAATAACCATGCACACAAGATCAAGATGAGTAACCATCAGCCAAAAATACTCCAAATGTAAAAGCAACCAAAAAGCCCAACAGAACCAGTGTCTGACCACGGAAACCAAGCATAGCCCAAGTCCAATGCGACAAGCCCAACAAAATCAATGTCAAACCACAAGAGTTCTGTGCCAAACTCCCTAATTCCCATCCAGCTTTCTTGTCTATTCAGTCAAGGAAAACATCTTGGAGTTCATCAGCTCTCCTCCCCTGCCATTCCCTGGGCGATTCTGCATTGGTTTTTCCCTCTGTTGTTTTATTAAACCCACGTTGGAACAGAAATTCCCCTCTGCATTGCATGCTGCTCTCACTTTCTTTGATCATCGGATTTTATGGTACCTTCTGCAAAGATTTATGGCCATTCAGGGGTGACTTTGCAGTCAGTAGAGTGCTGCCCCGGGGTATATGAATGTGGTTTTGAGCTGCACTTTTCCCTCCCAGTTGAGAAAATGTGGAGCGAATGCTAAATGAAGAATCGCCTCCTGTAACCTCTTGGTACAGTGTCTGCCTGCTTGCCCATCATCATCTTTCCAAGGAAGGAGGAGGGGAAACTGGATTTCTCTGACAGTCCTTCTATACATGAGCATTGTGTCCACAATATGAATGGATTAAGGATGGGTTGGGGTTTTTTATTATTTATTTTCCATAAATGTAAACTAGGTTTTCCAGGCCTGTGCCTATGATCTGAGAGATTTGGGGGGTGAGGCTACATCCAACCTTGGAAGTGATATCATTTCCAGTGAACACTCTAGGAACTACCCAAAGTCTCTATGATAAAAAATAATAGAGATTTGGAGAGATTCCTAGAGCATCACAATGACATATTTTCTCCTGCCACAACCATCAGCAGAAGCAAGCAGGTGAGGGCGGTAGCAGGCAAACAACTCTAGAAGCATGTAGTTGACTACCAGTGCTCCCTCTAAGCTGTGGAGTCTTGTGGGAAAAAATTCTACTTTGGAAGCTACTGGCATTAAAGTTGTGAGGGAGTGATTTGGCTACTGCATAAATTAGTTTGCTCTGGAGCCATCCTTCCTGAGATAAGGCAAAAATGTGTGAGCCGGAGGCTAAAAAACTGAGCTAGCTCAACACTAACTTAGCTTAGAGGGAACACCCTAATATGAACCCACAACATTAATTTTAATAGGGCCACAGTGGAGGGCAGTCAAAGCTGTTCTGAGGCAAGATCTGGTGTACAGATCAGCAGTTGCCCCATTGGTTGGTTATTCAGCATTTACAACTGACATAGAAGCTGGTGTGCGTTTGTTTTTTTCCCCCTTTTTTTAATTGTGTGGGATGAGAGCAATATGCTATCCTTGACCACAGTCCCAAGGAGCGAATCCATTCCATTCAACAAACTGGAAAGCCTCCATGGATTAGCAGCTAATACGTTCCATTGTACGGAGAGGGAGAGGAGCATAATGCTTAATTCACATGGCTTTTATCTATGGAAATAAGGCTTCCTCCCAGGTGCACTGTAGTCTTAACCCTTGCTTGCCCAATTCAACTTGATCTAGAGGTGGCAGAATTTCAAATTAATTCCTTTCCATATGAACTGAAACACTGTCTATCGTGCTATTTTATTGTAGTTCCCAGATCTCTGGATCAAATTTTACGCTCTCCTTCCCCACATAGATTGAGTCCACCTGCTGGGATAAATTCCTTCTGAAAAGATACTTGAGGGATAATACATCCTCTTCCTCCTTCAGTGATGCATTAGGTGTAAGATGTCAGTAATTTCTTTGTGAAGATTCTAGTTCAAAGAAAAATTCTACTTTCCTGAAAGCTATCAACAACAACGGGGGAAAATATATGAGAAAAAGAAACTGGGGCAAGGAATAAGGTGAGATGCAGTATTGGTGATGCTACCTTCTGTTATTCTGAATAACATCAAAACTCACTGCTGATTTTCAACATGTATACAAAATGATAAAATACTTATCTTGGATTTTTTTTTTTTAATCACAAAATCCTCTTACCTGATGCGATGCTGGGAGTCCCATAAATGGAGCTTTTGGTGGGTTTTCCCCTTTAAAAAAGCAGGTTCATAATTACCCAGTTTGGATTGGGACCATGGTATGAGGGAAAGGAGACTTAAACCTTCCCTCAGTATAGGTAAAGGTAAAGGTTTCCCTTGCTCGAAAGCCAGTTGAATCTGACTCTAGGGTTGTGGTGCTCATCTCCGTTTCCAATCCGAAGAGCCAGCGCTGTCTGAAGATGTTTCCGTGGTCAGGTGGCCGGCATGACTAAATGTCAAGACTCATGGAACGCTGTTACCTTCCCTCCGAAGCGGTACCTATTTATCTACTTGCAGTTTCTTGCTTTGGAACTGCTAGGTTGGCAGGAGCTGGAACCAGAGACAGGAGCTCACTCCATCATGCAGCACTCGGGTCTCGAACTGCTGAACTACCAACCCCCCTGCACACCTATGAAATGAGTTCCTGATGCAGAACATACAGATGACATCCCTGAAATCTTTGCAGTGGACCTGGCGAGGGCACATGGCCCTTAGAATGCAACCATACCCCAAGCCATAAAATATTATAATAACATCAATATTAAAGTATCATAAAACTAAACATCTCAGAAGAACGCCGCCATCATTTATTACCTGTATTACTCGCACTTTGAAATTATGATGGTTTTAGCTGTTTTATCTTTTTAAATACTGTGTGTTTTATTATACTACAAATATGCTGTAAACTGCCCTGAGCCCACCTCGGTGGGAAGGGCGGGATAAAAATAAAAGGAAATAAATCATCATCATCATCATCATCATCATCATCATCATCAGTGCAGCGCCTTCAACCCAGGCTTGATGTGCTCCCACCTGGGGAGGTCCATCAGCAGCCTAGCTGCTGCATTCTGCACTAGCTGGTCTCTTCAAGACCAAGGCACACCTGGAGTGGCCTTGATAGTCTGAGGGAAAAGGGGTGTTCTATTCCAAGATGTGGGAGCAAAAACTAATTGGTAATCCAGAGAGTAGGAGCTAGGAAGAGGAGGCAAGAAAACCAAATTCAGTGTCTGGCACCCTTGGGCAGTTGTTCAGGGCTCACCATGTCTGGAAGGGCCCATGGCCACCAATGGCTCATGGGAGGCACCACCACAGACCTCTGACATGTAGTA
>NW_015184989.1:0-3874 GCF_001447785.1 Gekko japonicus
GAGTTTCCAGAGCACTGGAAATATGTGGGTGTGCATGAATACCTTTAATTTGATACTTGAATCTCCTTCATCTGCCCCCAGTGTGTGTGTTACAGGCCGTTCAGCTTACTGGTGCCTTGACTCATTGCTACTGCTTTTCTGTTTTATTTCTAATCTGCCTTTCCGAAAAAGCTCAGCAAAATGTACAGAAAACTCTAGAAACTGATGTCAAAATCAGCAACACCATACCGAGTAAGAATTGCCTTTTACCAAATCCAGAATAGCAATTTTAGACTCCCATCCATCTGTAAGGTTCCCTAAAAAAAACCTTTTGTACACACTTTGTTAGAAGCTGTTCAGAGAATTGCTGTAACTACAGAGAAGATTCTAAGAGAGATAAGATGGACCCAAGTAGTGGAGGGTACAATCAGGAGTAATTGATGAGCAGGATTAATGACACAAATTCAGGCCAGGAGAGGTGATCTTTTCAGAGAGGTGGGCTCTAAGTTGCAATTTTTGCAAAGTGCTTTAAAGGTTAGAACAACCTGGCACTGAATCTGAAAGCTAACTGGTGGCCAGTGCTGCTGTTTCAGCAGTGATGTAACATGTTCACAAGGACTTGGCCCTCCCCGGCAAGTGGCTGCTGTCTTGTACGCCACTTGCAGCTTCTAAGATTTTCTCAAGGACAGCCTCATGTAGAGCACATTGCAGTAATTCTGCCTCCATATTACATTAGCAGGGATAAGCATGGCCTGATCAGCTGAATTTAGAAAAGTTTCTGGCGAGATGTAATGGGGGGGGGAGGCATTCTTAGTGATGGCTCCCACCTGCTTGTTTCAATTGTCCCCTTCATTTAGTGCCCTGCGTGTTGTTGTCCAATGCACTGTTATAATCCATTCTGATAATAGGTCCCCAAGCAGGTTTGGACAGAAGTTCTTACTCTGATAGCTACTTTCCCTTGGGAGGAGAGGAGTGGGGTCAAGAACCGTTGTGTACAAGCTGACTAGTGGTTTTCAGAGAGGCTTACACTTAGAAATTCAAGGGGAGGGCAGAGCTGCCTTTCTTGCAAACACCAAGAGCAAATGCTGCCTTGCGTGTCACCCACAATCAAGTCAGTGAGAGAGGAAATTGACTTGACCCCAGGTGCTAAGCAAAGGATAAGAGTTAATAATTACTTTTCCAAACAATAAGGTGCGTTTCAAACATTACACAATTCCTATAGTCGCTTCCGCAGAGAAAACTTTGGAAGGTGAAAGCTGTGCATGACAATGGTCTTGTGCATGTAGGTAGTCAGACGTCTTGTGCTTGTAGGTACACAGAAGTAGCTGGTGATTCTGCTGTTAGCTAAGGCTGAACTGTAGAACAATCAGAGCTGCCTGGTACTTCAGCCCTGTGGCAGAGTGAGAACAAGAGTGTTGGGGCAGGGCAGAGATCTTCTAAGTGTGTTTAGAGTCAGTGGCTGGGACCAGTGTTCCCTCTAAGCTGAGTTACTCTGAGCTAGCTCACAGTTTTTTAGCCTCCGGCTCACACATTTTTGTGTTAGCTCAGGAAGGATGGCTCCAGAGCAAACTAATTTACGCAGTAGCCAAATTGCTCACTCACAAAGTAGAATTTTTGCTCACAAGACTCTGCAGTTTAGAGGGAGCATTGGCTGGGACCCTCAAAAGTCAAGGATGGCAGCTGTGCTGGGCCACTGAAAGGCATCACGACAACCACAAGAAGAACCTTGCTAAGACTTGACCAAGAGTCTAGTCCTACATCTTTTCCACTGTGGTCAAGCAGCTGCTTGTGCAAAGCCCACACACAGGGCATGAAGGCAACAGCCCCCATCTGGTGCCGCCAGCATGTTGCCTCTGAACAGGGGGTTCCCTTTTGCTATCTGGGCTATTAGCTGTCAATGACTAGTCCTCCATGACTTTATCCAGTCCCCTTTCCCAGGCCAGTCAGATCTTGCAAGCTAAGCAGGGTCAGCCCTGCTTACTATTCAGATGGGAGACCGCCAAGAAAGTCCAGGATTGTTCCGCAGAGGAAGGCAATGGCTAACTACATCTGAACCTCTCTTGCCTTGAAAACACTATGGGGTTGCCATGAGTCAGCTGTGACTTGACAGCCAAAAAACCCCAGTAGTTACCACCACAACTTGTGGCAGTGAGCTCTGTAAGTTAATTCTCTTGTGTGAAGAACTTCTTTTTGGCCCTGATTGTTTCATGGGAAGTCCCTGAGTTGTAATGTTATGGGACCTCTTTGTGCATACCTATAGAAATCATCATAACGTCTCCTATGGCTCCCCCCCCCCACTGTTTTATCCTTTCATAGGGGAGGGGTTCAGTCCCTGGATTCGTTTTCTGCACCTTTTCCAGCTCTATGATCAGCTTGAACCAGGATAACTAGAATTGAATGCAGCCACACCCTGGATTATGAGACTGGCTGTCATATTCTCAGGAGGCTTGTCTCTGCCTTGTGATCTTAAAGTGAGATGTGACATCTGGGACTGGTGATCAGATCCTGTAAAAAACCAAGCAGCTCCGATAAGGAGTGGGCAGCACTGGGAGAGACTCTTTTTCTTCTGTGCTCCTGCTTTCTTTGGAGCTGTTGTCCCTCCTTGGAGCTGATTTCAAACTCAAGTTGGGAAACAGGCAAATCCTGGGGGACTGCAGGGCTTAAAGGAGACGGGGCGGGGCAGTTTCATGAGCAAAGAGTTAACTCCTCCTCTAGGGTTAGAGTCTGGATCCACATCCCCACCTCACCCCCACCCCTGTCCCTACAGCTGTTATCTGAGACCAAATTACCCACTTGGGGGGATCTGATCATGACTCTCTAGCATCACAGGAATTTTGAGCATTCAAGCACTGATGCTGGAATGCTATCCTGGAAAGGGAGGTGTCTGTCTGCTGCATGGCTGGCTTTGTCTTCTGGAGAGACAAGGCTAGATGCTGCCGAACCTCTTTTTGATGGTGGGCCTGCCACAAGGCACAGTCACCAAAGGCAGAAGATGTGCTCTTTGCCAGCTCAGGAGGCTCTGCTCTGATTTTTCGTATATGCAGCAGGGGAAGGCTGAGGCCTTTTTGCCTCCGGGCCGTGGGGACGCATTGGGGACACACTGTGCACGCCTGTTGTCACTGGTGATGGTGGTTCTTGCTGTGGCAGCGGCAGCTACTGGAGCTGTTTGAGGGTTTCTCCTGGTCTTTGCAGTGATGGGGTGGGACAGGCTTCTTGGCCTCAGGCTTTCTCTTCAGGAGGCGCTGAAGCACCTGCTTGTCCGAGCGTTCCTTCCGGAAGTCGTCCTCAAAGATCTTCAGCTGGACAAAGTGGGAGAGAAAAGGGAGACAAGGTGGGTGGAGGGTGGCCCTTAGTAATGCACTGTGAGTGCTGCTAGAAAGGCTCTGATAGTAGAAACAAGGAAGGTAGTATTAAGGGGAAGGGGGGAAAGCCAGCTGCTGTTGCCATGTCCTAGCCCTGGCTGTGCAGGCCCCTGGCCCAGAAGTCCCTTGTGCAGCTGAAGAGAGAGGAGGGAGATGGAGCCAGGTGAGCAACCTGTGCTCAGCCCACACAGACCCTTTTTCCTTGAATAAAATTCTCTAGTTCTCTATGCCTGCTCTGTTCTTGGGAACATCTGGGGCCTTACTAGTTTTAATGTGTCGTGTCTGAGCTTTCCCTGTCTGACTGATGCGGGGCATTAGGTGTGAGGGAACTTGTTTCACAAGCATGCAGGGTCCTGATTCACTTCATGACCGTGGCACAGGGAGGGGGAGAAGTGTCACCATTCCCCCCTGTATCATTCTTCCAGGAGGAAGGCTGAAGGGACTTCTTCCCCTGGGCTATGTAAAGGTAAAGGTTCCCTTGCTCTAAAAGGACTTCTTCCCCTGGGTTATGTAAAGGTAAAGGTTCCCTTGCT
>NW_015184990.1:0-3536 GCF_001447785.1 Gekko japonicus
CGTGCCTAGTTGGTCCGGCCTCCTTCATCCTTCGCCTCGTCTCGCCAGCCACCATTTTTCCGCCGCCGCCACTCATCTCCGCTTTCCGCCGTCGCCGCTACAACCGAAGTGGGTGCCCCCCTGCTCTAGTAGCAGGTCCCCATTTTATCTACTTGCCCCTTAACGGGCTTTCGAACCGCAGGGTCGACGTGAGCTGGGACTTAGGGCCAGGAGCTCACCTTGACCGCGGTGGGGGATCGAACAGTCGAAGCTGTTCGCCCAGATGTTTAAAGCAGGCTTCCCTTACTGCCTGCGCCATAAACTCCCGTAAACAATGGGAGGGGGAAGCAATCACATATTTGCATATTACAGTCTCATGAAGGTGTTTATCAACTTCTCACCAGTAATCTGTGTGTGAGGCTAATGAAAATAAATTTAAGGAACTAAAATCTGCAGCAAATGGCACATCCCTCTGATTCTGGAATTAATTGGATAAATTCTCCTAGTTAAAACAAAATTAAGGCAGCATGGAACATGGAGCAGAAAGAACATGTGGACTATTAAGAACGGAATGGGAGAAATCCAATCATCCCTAACTGCAGCAGGAAATTATCCTTTCCATGTGGCTTCTGTACTGCAACCCTTTGTGACGCTGATTGACTTGGAAATAAGTTCCCATTGAGTTTAGTGGTACCTATTCCTGCATACATCCACAAATAAAGAAATGCAACCTAGTTCATACAGCAGCCACACAAAACAATGGTAACCTTCTACTTTTGACCCAGAGTCACTGAGCTACAAAACGTGCCTATGGTGATCTCCTGATAGGTTGATTGATTGGATGATCTGAAACACTGATAAACCCACCTTTTCTCCCAACAAACGGCTTTTCTGCATTCTCATTTCCCTCACTTGTAAGCAATGCTCTCTCTAAGCTGTGGAGTCTTGTGAACAAAAATTTGTGAGCTACTGGCATTAAAGTTGTGAGCGAGTGATTTGGCTTCTGCATAAATTAGTTTGTTCTGGAACCATCCTTCCTGAGCTGAGACAAAAATGTGTGAGCCGGAGGCTAAAAAACTGTGAGCTGGCTCACACTAACTCAATTTACACTGCTTGTAAGTTTCTGCTTCTGGGGGAGAGCATTCTGTTCCACATGTGTTTTCTTCCCAGTGGTGGTCAATTCTATGTTAAACCCGTGTATGTTTGGCATATCTCCCTGCAGTTTTTTTAAAAGGTAAATGTTTCCCTTGCTCAAAAGCTAGTTGAATCTGACTCTAGGGGGCAACGTTCATCCCCCGTTGCCAAGCCGAAGACCCAGCGCTGTCCGAAGACGTTTCCGTGGTCATGTGGCCGGCATCACTAAAC
This sequence comes from Gekko japonicus, assembly GCF_001447785.1. Taxonomy (NCBI): domain Eukaryota; kingdom Metazoa; phylum Chordata; class Lepidosauria; order Squamata; family Gekkonidae; genus Gekko; species Gekko japonicus. The sequence goes on from NW_015184990.1 coordinate 1,345, forward strand.
GCCAAGGTGCACAGACCGCTGTTACCTTCCCACTGAAATGGTACCTATTTATCTACTTGCAATTTCTTGCTTTTGAACCGCTAGGTTGGAAGAAGCTGGGGCCAGAGAAGGGAGCTCAACCCGTGACACAGCACCAGGGTCTCGAACTGCCGAATTGCAGACCTTCTGCTCTGCAGCTCAGCATCATAACCTCTGACCCACTGTGGCCATACTTTTTTGGCCATACCTAAACCAGCTTGGGGGCAAATTGACCAGTAGAAGAAGCAAAACATGTCAAGAACAGGGGGACACCAAAGAAACAGGAACTTACAAGTGAGGAAAATGGGAATGTGGGAAAGCCCAAAGCTGGGATCAAGACAGGGGGGGGGGGGGGAAGGGGGATAAAAATTAAATAATTAAGGGCTGAGGGCCTTGGGATTGTTGAGATTTAAAATCATACTAACAGCATAATATCCTTCTAACAAGTTCTCTAGATTACGCCCTTCTGGTGCAGTTTGCAAATTTAAGCTGATGTGCTAGTTACTGAAGACTAAAAGCCCATCTTAGTTTAGATCCAGCATATGATACTGAGTAGGTAGGTATAATATGCTGGATCTAAACTTTCCTAAACCCACCAAACCTTCATAACAACAGTTCAGAAAACCAAACAGGGAGGAACTAGTATGAAAAACAAGACACAATAGTGAAAAACCCACACCCCACCAGTTCCCCCCCAAGGAACCCAGTCCCAAAAGGAATAAGCCAACCAACCAAAAATAAAACTCTTAGACCGGCCTGAGGTGTTCCTGCACCCTAGGCAAGCGCAGATGCCAACCTCCTGGTGGGGCCTGGAAACCTCCCAGCTGGCATGCGGCGCCTCAGGGCAGAGCTCTCTCTCTCTCCCACACCCAAGGAGGAATGGATAGACTATGCAGGGAAGAAGCAGATGGGGGGGAGCGGGGGCGCCCTACCCTTCCGAGGCACAAGCGCGCGTCTTCCAGCTCCGCCGGGCCCCCCCAAGGACTTCCTCCTTGCCAACTCTTGCAAAGTGCGCATGTGGGGCAGGGGGGCACCTGGCCGTGCTCCCAGGCATGCTTTCCTCCTCCAAGAAAGCACCGTGGTTGCCCGTCCGCTAACAAAAGCCCAACTCAGGCGAGGCAGCAGCCATGTACAGAGGCTCACCTAGCCCCATCGAAGCACAGCACCTCTGCCCACCCCTCAACCGGCCCCGGGCGACGCGGGTGTGGGACTCCTGGTGGGGCTGGGCTTGCCAGCTTGCCTTTTTTTCCCCCCTCCTTTACCTTCGAGTGCCCAGCTGCTCCCCAACGCAGCACCCAAGCTTGCTCGCTCTCTTTCTCGTCCGCCTGCCGCCTTCTCAGTCAGTTTCACTTTCACTGCTCTTCCTTTTCCCGGCTCTCCTCTTCCTTTTCCCAGCAGTGGCCGAGGAAGAAGGCGCCTTGCCGCCACCCCCGTCCCTCCATGAGGGCCGGCAGCGCGTTTTCTGCTGAGCGACTACCTCCTCCCCGGGCGCCTGCATGCCTGGGAAAAGGAAAGCAGCAGGAAGAGCTAGGGAAAAGGAAGGCTGCTCACACCGGGACGGTGGGGGCGGCTCATGCTGCTGCTGCTGGTGCCGTGGTGGCGCCTGGCTTCATGGAGGGTGCTCCTCCGGCTCCTAGTGCCGGGAGCACGCTGGGCTCCTGCGGGCTGCGCTGCTGCCTCCCTCAGCCATCCTGGTCAGGCGCCATGCTGGCCAGGTGCACTGGTGGCCACCCCTGCCTCTCCTTCCATGTCTTAAGGGCCGGCCCGCACTCTAGGCGAGTGCCTAGCTCGCCTAGCGGGTGAGCCAGCCATAGGCCCCTTCCAACTCTGTGTGATTCTATGAGGCCAATTTCCCACAAGCTGCTGCAGCGCTCTCACTCTTCCCTTTGCCCGATCATACGTGTCAGTTTCACACTAAGTGCTACACGGCTGCATTTTGCCCCACAGCCGATCGGGGCAAAGGGAAGAGCCAGCGCGCTGCAGCAGCTTGTCTAAACAATAAATCAGTCACTTCCAACTGCAGTCCATCTAGACAGAAGGACAAATGGAACAGTGGCTATGGCTCAGTGCATAGTGTTGCCAACCCTTGTCTGGGAAATTCCTGGACATTTGGGAATGGAGCTGGGAGCAGTGGGGTTGGGGGAAGGTGGGACCTCAGTGGGGTATGATGCCAT
>NW_015184991.1:0-3671 GCF_001447785.1 Gekko japonicus
AAGTCCTCAAAAGCCCAGAATTGACTGCACTGAGATCTGTTCTATTACATCATGGTACATGCATAACTTAAGCCATATTTCATAAACAATAGACCCATAAAACCCTCTTCAACTGTAAAGAACGAATGGTATGACCACGAGTGTAAAGAGTTTAAGAAGGTGCTAGTCCATACCATGAGACAAACTAGACATAATACAGACGGGGCATTACTGTCCTGCCTTTCACAATTAAGATCCCAATATAAAAACCTAATTAAGCGGAAGAAAATGAATCATACTAAACTACTCTGGAATGAGTTGAAACGTATGGTCATTGAAAAAAATGATTCTCGGTTTGGGGAATTAGTGTCTGATAAAGAGCCGTGACTGCCCCTGGAGCAGGCACAGACTTTGCCTGCCCCCCCCCTTCTTGAATGAACCAGGTGGTGGAGTAAGTCAATTCTGGCTCAGCACGGGAGCGCAGGCCAATCAAAGATGAGCTGGCCAGCCAGGTCTGGCGGCAGCCGCCCTCTGTGCTCAGATCAGCCCAGCCCACTCGGATTGGCTGAAAGGGGGGCCTTTTTTCGCCTGCTTCACATGGTTGGAGGGGGTGAGGTTACGTAGGCCTGGCAAAGATGGTTAGGCCCTAACTGGGAAGGCAGGAAAAGCACGGGTTGAAGGGATGTTGAATTGGCAAGCACCCTTATTATATGCTGATGACATGGTCTTAATTTCTCTCAAGAAAATTGGTCTGAAGAGGCTATTGCATCAGTTAGGGACTTATTGTAAAGAATAAGCTCTCACTATAAATTTTGATAAGACTAAGGTCACAGTTTTTAGAAACAGGGCAAAAATCTCCTCTTAGAGTATTCTTGGAAATCCAATTAAACAATGCAATTCATTTAAATACCTTAGCATTACTTTTAGAGAGTCTTTAAACTGGACCACCCATGCTGCTTCAGTCAAATCGTCAGCACTAAGAATGGTTGGGTCTATTTTGACCTTCTACTACTCCAAGGGAGGTTGCCTTATAGACCCAGTTCTGAAACTATACAAGAGTAAGGTTATACCCCATCTCTTGTATGGAGTTGAAATATGGGGATGGAATGATGTAATCTTGGCCAGCCTCGAAGTAGTCCAGAATCATTTAAAGGTGCATTTTAGCACTCCTGAAGGGGTCCCCAGCTGTTCTAATGAGTGCTGAAACTGGTATTCCTTCTCTTAAGGCTTGGGCACACCTTATAATTATCAGATACCGGAAAAGAATGGAAAATTCACAATCTAATTCCCTCAGTCACCAATCTTTTAACCTGCTATTAGCTAAAGATTCATAGTGCCTTGAGTTTCTTAACAACATACGTTCAAGATACTCCATTCCCAATGATCTTTGGGGAATATCAGTTGATAAATCCCAATTTAGAAACTGGATTCATGACTTTGACGCTTGGCTAGACCGCTCTTTGATATTAATATCAAAAGTGGCACCATGGTAGAAATCAATTAAATCTGACCATATTAGAACTCGATACTTAGTCAATAACTCTGAACACGTACTTAGAGCGACCTTTACCTCTCTATGATTTCAATCAATGCCAACAGCCATTTTGGAGGGCTGATTTAATCAAACGCCATTGGTCCATCATCTATGTATTTGTGGCACCCATGCACCTGAGGATTTACCTCACTATATCCTCTTTTGCCCACTGTATTCTAGTCCAAGGGCTAAATTTTTAGCAGGTATTTTATCTGGTCTTAGTGCTTACCTAGTTGAGGATAAAATTTCATTTTTGTTATCTGACATTGATGCATATGTCTCATAAAGTTTCATTATTTGCCCTTGCTGCAAAGAATATATGTTCCAAGGTGGCAACAGAAAGGGGAATTATTCAGGCTACTGTATTAAATTAGTCATATTTTGTTATTGATTTCTGGTACTTTTGTATATTTTGATATTAACTTATAGTTTTTGTTCACAATTTGTATTTTGTAATCTTGTAACGGCCAATGGCTAATTACAATAAACTAAACTGAAACTGTACAATGAGCTCCCACCCTTCCTAGACCATAATCCTTAAGAATACAGATGGTGACAATGCATATTTTCATTACAGACCTATGTAAAAAAGTCTGTCCATGGTAAACTAGCAAACTAAGAAGAAAGATTCCAACAGACTGGTTCACTAGAGGACTTGTGGCATTTTCCTCTGGAATGCAAGAAACAGAGGTTGTGGCTCAAGACTATACCTTTGGACCAAAGATCCAAGACTTAATCACTAGCAACTCTCATGAAAGAATCTTCAATCAGGGGAAGATATTCAACTAATTGAGATCTTGGGCAGTCACTACTGACAGTCAGAGTAGAGTGTACCAAGTTAGGTGGACCCATGGTAGCTGCAGGTAAGCTGGATCAGGATTGCAACCTCTGAGACTCCTTTTTTAGATTTATTTGCAAAATTTTAAGAGACTTAAAGGAAGGCTTAAAGGCAGATTTAATGCTGATTGGGAAACCTGAGGTCTTGAAGGACATTGTACTTTCCACTTTTGATGGAATTCAGCTGACCCTTGCTGACTGAATTAAGAGCCTTTTGCTTATACCGGACCTAGCATTACTGCTAAAGAAGCAAGTTAATGCAGCAGTGAAAAACACACCTTCCAAGCTTAATTTAGCCCAGAAGATGGCTCCTACCATGACCTGGCCCATCTATCCATGGTAATATCAAGACTACTATAATGTTCAGTATGAATATGACATAATGAAATATGAAATAAAATTTCCAAAATCCAAAATTAAAAAATGCTTAAAATGGAACCCTGAATGGGGTAACTCTACTCCTAAAAATGGGGGATAATGAAAACAGTGCCCTCCTCAAAATCTAGATCCAAAATATAATCATTTTTTAAACTCCATATACTAATTAATTGGCTGCCTAATCACCATTGCCAGAGAGGCTCTGAGCCAAACTGGCAGATGCTCAAACATCCATGATGGAGATCCTTGATCTTCCTTATGCTTGTTTTGGGCCTTGATCATAACAACACAGTTATATAAAGCCTTTAGGGGAGAAAGTACATTAAGGGCACTGGGATTAACCATGGAATCCTTACCTAATGAACCATTCACTACAATGCTTCCGACAAAATCAGAGTAATATAAATTAGAAAACAAGAAAGACATTATGTGTTATATGTTATTTAAGCCTTGCTTGCTGTGTACTGATAGACAAAAGTTTTCCCATCGATGTAGACCTCCACATACCTCTACATGATCACTCTTAATGCAACACTCATTCAGTGAATGACTTCAAACATTTAAGGAGTCTATGGGCAATTTCCTTCTCTTTGGGACCTGTATTGGAGATTAATGCTCATTTAATGCTGCATTTTTCACACTGTGAGTCTGACCTATCTTTCCATTTATCCTCTTTCAACTAAGATATGAGCATGAAGGCAGCATATAAAAAGACAGAAGTAAATGTGTTTGCTTTCTTATACTTTGTACAAAGTGTCTTCCACTGAATATTAAATAGTCAATGAGGTTGATCTTTATGAAGAGAAATTCAGATGTTTAAATTATGTCAGTTAATGGCGTTTAACTTATCATGGTTTAGAAAAATGTAATCAGTGGGAAAGGACTTGGATTCCTACAGTTGCTTTATGTAGCATAGGGGCTTCAGAAAAATATTATGGGGAAT
>NW_015184992.1:0-4214 GCF_001447785.1 Gekko japonicus
AACTGGCTCTCTACGCTCGGGGGTCACATAACTATGGGGCTCAGAGACCCAGCAAGAGATGCCCCGCACCCAGCTTCCTTCTCCCCGTTGCACCCTTTCCAACCCTCGCCAAGCTTGCTGTGCCAGCCAGCCTTCCTGTTTCCCCCCCCCCGTCTCCCCCCTCCCACACGTGCATACATCATTTCCTGGTGACAACCGATGTGAGGAAGGCATGTGCAACCCTCGTGCTCCCCCACCAAAAGATTTCTGGCTTACAGGGCTGCTTATCAGGCCACATCAGTTCCCTTGCCAGACATTTCGGATGGATTGTTTCTTGCTGGGGATTCTGCTCATTTCCTCAGGACCATTTGAAGTACTAATTTAACCTGCCCAGTATGGAGGGCTGGAACTGCAGAATTCATCCTGTTTTCTACGTTGAAACGCTTAGATTGATTTATCTTAACTATTTTAAACAATATGTTCTGGATGCTTTATACTGATTCTATCCTACCAATCTGGAGAAGCTCACTGTTTTAACTTTGTTTTGATGTTTAAACATAAACTGTATTTTATACATGTGCTTGAGACCTTTGGTCATGTAAGCCGGAATAAATAAATGGAAATACGCTTTTTCTTTTTTCTTTTTGCCTGGAAGAAAATCTCTGTGAAGGCTGAAAGTCTGCCATCACAAGAAAGTTGGCCCAATCAGAAGCTTGTACCTTAGGCCATCATCGGGTCATGAAATTGTCCTGGGAAAGACCGACCATCAGGCTTTAAAATGGCAGCTCTCTGTGCTCAAAAAAGTGAATAGAAAGCCAAACCATGCTTAGTACTACAGGAGTAAGCCTAGAGTAAACCACAGTCGAAACCCTGGCTTGCAGTTCTGGCTCACAGGGCAAGCCCGAGCCAAGGTTGCACATTCAAACGTAACAGCAAAGTATGATTTGCCACATGTGAGGGAAAATGCAGAAGGGATTGTCTGAGCCTTGAGAAGTAGGTGGGGCTGAAAGCCAGTGACTGGCCCAGGGCTGCCCAGTGAGATGTGAGCTTTCGAACCCAGCTCTTCCCAGTCCTCACCTAATATGCAGGCCATTCTGAGAGACTACGTGTGTGTTAAGGCACACTGAATACTTTGGGAAATAATGACGCTCCCTGCTGCCAGAGCCACACAAACAGAGTGGTGGGAACTCAGCATCACTCCAACAGCCAACAGACCAGAAGTAAAGTCATTGTATCGATGTAACGCTTCAGGATTCACCCCAAACACTGGTCCTTTCCACACTAGACCTCAGATCCTGGTTCAGCCCTGTCCCCAAACTTACATTTTATACTACAAGCGAGTTCACCCCTGTAATTAGCTTCAGGTATTTTTTTTTGTTTTGTTTTGTTTTGGCCACCCAATGAGAAGGGAGCACTCACTGGAGAAGAAGACCCTGATGTTGGGAAAGATTGAAGGTCAAAGAAGACGGGGACAGCAAAGGATGAGATGGTTAGACTGTGTCATAGATGCAACGAACATGAAGTTGAGGAAACTTCAGAGGACAGCGGAAGACAGGAAGGCCTAGCGGGATCTGGTCCATGGGGTCGCGAAGAGTCGGACTCGACTGTGCGACTGAACAACAACAACAACAAATTTTGTTTCCACACTACATTGAGGTCACCCCAGTTTCACCCCACACTTGTCCCAGGATAAGCGGATGCTGTTATAACTAGGGATAAATGCAAGGTACTCTGTCACGAGTTGAACTCTGATAAAACCAGGGATGAGATCCAAGTGCGGAAAGGACCCGTATGGTTTAAACATATAAACATGTAAACAGTATGGCTTAAACGTAGAGTTTGGGGCTAATCCTGGAGCATTACCCTGTGACACCGTGAAATCACTTCTGGTCTCACAGCCAAAGGGGACATTGGCTCAATGCCAAATGCCTCGTCCCTGCCCCCCCCCAATTTCTCCTCCCAGGGTGCCAGCCAGGACTCACAAACCTAACAAATAAGGAGGGGAAGGAGGATGCAGATATCTCATTTGTACTCTATACAGACACACACACACACAGAGCTGCTTTATTCTGAACCAGACCTTTCAGCTACCTAATGACACGTGATTGCTTGTAGGTTTCGGCACTCCAGGAATGACCACTGGGAGACAAGGTCTGAGTAGTTCCCTTTTGTGCAAACACACACGCGCGCGCGCACACACGCAGACATGCAGCCTGCTGCTCATCCTTCTTTGCCGAGGCAAGTAAGAAGTGCTGATGAGCAAAACCAAGGTCTGTGGTGCTCCCTGCTGGCCAGAGTTAACTTTTCCATCCATCCCCCGATGTCAGACTTGCGTGCTGTGCCACCACTTCACCTTTTTGCAAAGCTTTTGTTTGGGAAGAAACCCGTCAAGGTTGGCCCTAAGTCCTCGACCTTCCAAAGTACTGCCCTTCTGGTTCAAGGTGGTTCTTCAGGTGTCCTGGGACCAGTGTTCCCTCTAAGCTGAGTTAGTGTGAGCCAGCTCACAGTTTTTTAGCCCCTGGCTCACACATTTTTGTCTTCACTCAGGAAGGATGGCTCCAGAGCAGACTAATTTATGCAGTATCCCAATCGCTCGCTCACAACTTTAATGCCAGTAGCTCACAAAGTAGAATTTTTGCTCAAAAGACTCGACAGCTTATTTATTTATTTTATTTATTTATTTATCCTTCGACTTGATATACCGCCCTAACCCCCGTAGGGGTCTCTGGGCGGTTTACAATTCTTCGGTGCTAATCACCTATCTCAATCCTAACTATGGCCACACATTGGTACAAGGGGGGGGGGAGTTCCCTACCAGCACCCTGGTGAAGGCTTTTTCCCCTTCCTTCCCCCTCGCGCCCAAGTGATCCCATGATACCCACGCCTGCTAGGATTCCCAGATTTTCAACAGGTCACCATCTTTTAAAACACCGTCTTTTAAAACCAGTATTAGCAGGGGGTAATGCAGTGAAAAGACCTTCTGGGCACATTTGGTCCATTTGTGCAACCATTTTTTAAAAAAATTATTTTAATTTTTTTGAGGAAATACGGAATAAAGAAAAGGGGTAAGGGGAAATAATAAAAGGTAAAATTACCAAGACATAGTCTAAATGGCACCTTTTTGCAGATCTAAAGGACAATCTTTGATTCAAACGTGTGTGACCATTATTGAGATCCAGTAGTTATTGCAAGTGCAACTTACCCTTGTTGCTGCATACCATGTTCTGAGCTTTTATTTGCATTCTGTGTGTGTTGTTTTCACTCTTAAGTTTTTGTGCACTGTGTAATAAATAGTTGTATTTTATTTCATGTTTTAGCTGCTCAGCCTTTTAGGTTCCTGACTTGATTTTCAGGTTGGGTCCCCCACACACACACACAGTTTTGTTGTTTCCCATCCGGATCTTCCCCAGAAAGTTAAAATGCCTGTTCTGAGGTGCCTGCCAACAGTAGTGTGGGGTGTGCATTTTTCCCCCAGTGGGAGCTCAGTACTAAGTCAGAGTCACTGTTGGGTGTTACAAGTCAAAAACACTTCAGTATTTACAGGGTTAATGATGTTTGTTAAGTCACATGTTTGTTTGTAACCAATCTGTTTAGACAATAGGAAGCCCGGGAATTTTCTCCCTGATCTAGGGATTTGATTGGGACTAAAGTGTCAAGGTGTATTACCATTTTATGGCTTCTCTTCCCGTTCTTTGTTCTGACTAGAGAAGGAGACGCCATTCGGTCTCTTCCCATTTTACCTTTTAGCTGCAAGGATGTAGACATATTAGCTCTTTGTTATTTTGTATCCTGTGTACCTTTTCCCATGTTAGGTTTATAGTAAACTTTTATATTTTAATACACACCATGGACTCAGTCTCTTAATACTCTGCTGACTTACTCAAAAAGAATCCCAACAGTCACCCCATGGGGATTCGCATTATTTTTGAGCACCCCAAAGAGCCAAGGTTGCCAGACCCCTACCAGGATCTGGGCTCCTGTTTTCCACCTCCACAGCTGTGGCCAGCAGGAGAAAGTTAATCTAAAATATCGCCATCGGGTGACAGGGTGACAAAGCTTCCAGAAAAAGCCCCAAAGTGACATCTGCCCTCTCTAGGAATCACTGGGGAAAATCTATAGTTTCACCAAAGATTTTCCAGAGGTTCCTAGAAAGGCATGACATCACTTCTGAGTTTTCCTAGAAATGACGTCACACCATCATTGACAGCGCCCCGCCCATGTCCCTGCCCCCCCCC
>NW_015184993.1:0-3577 GCF_001447785.1 Gekko japonicus
CAGTGGGGCCACCTAAAGCGCGAGTGCCCAATGATGGAGTGCGACCTGGGGGAGGATTATACCCTTCAGGAGGCGGCCGTCGGGGCCCGTCCTCCCCCCTGGACAGTGGAAGTGCAGATCGGGGGTCGACGATGGGATGTGCTGTTAGACAGTGGAAGCTCCATTTCCATGATACTGTCCAGTCTGGTCCCTGACTGGCTGCCCATCACCCGCTGGGCCACCATTGTGTGTTTTCATGGCCACTCCGAACACTGTCCCGTCGTGCCGGTGGCCGTCCAGTACCTAGGGCATACGTTCGACGTCCCCATGGCGCGTATGGCCAAGTTGCCCTGCAAGGTGTTATTGGGCCGGGACGCCCCGGGCCTCCTGACTGCTATCCATCAATACCACACGGAGGGCCCAGCCCAGGCGGGACCCTCGCGAAACCACCTTGATGCGACGGCTGCCGACGGACAGAGTATCGGCGACCAATCTGAGGAAAATCCGGAGCAGGATCCAGGGGAAGGACCATCGCAGGAGGAGGCGGCCACCACCAATCCGCCGCTAGATTGGAACCGAGACCCGGCGTTCCTCGCCGCCCAAGAACAGGCCGAGGACCTGGCCCGGTTGCGGGATCAAGTGGCGGTAAGAGACGGGGTGGTTCTAGACCCTCGCCGGGGAAGTCGTCTACCTCACATCCTTCAGAGGGGCGGGGCGTGGTACAGGGTGGCCAAGGGACGCGTGGGCCCCATAGATCAACTCCTCATCCCGGCCGGGTACCACTTGGAGGCTATGGGGTGGGCGCATGACCATCAGTGGGCGGGCCACCAAGGTTTTCGGAACACGATGGCCCGGATATTGGCCCATTTCTTTTGGCCTACGGTCGCCAAGGACGTCCGTGCCTTCTGTCGCTCATGCGCGGTTTGTCAGCGGATGTCGCCACGGGGCCCCCCGCGGGCCCCGCTCGAGCCCATTGTAGTCGCCGGTTCCCCCTTCAAAAAAATAGCTATGGACTTCGTGGGCCCGTTACCCCGGACCCCACGCGGGGCCCGTTACATACTGGTCGTGATGGACTACGCCACCAGGTACCCCGAGGCCGTTCCATTGCCCAGTCTGAAGAGCGCGGGCGTAGCCCGAGCCCTAATGCACCTGTTCGCCCACGTGGGTCTCCCCAAGGAGATCCTAACGGATCGCGGATCGCCATTCACCGCGCGCCTGATGCGTCAGGTATGTGAGGTCCTCCACATCCGACAACTGTTCACCACGATCCACCATCCGCAAACGGACGGATTGGTGGAAAGGATGAATCAGACCCTAAAGGCCATGTTACGAAAGACCTCTCGGGAACGCCCTACGGCCTGGGACCTCCTCCTGGATCCACTGCTGTTCGCGATCCGGGAAACTCCGCAGGCTTCCACGGGGTTTACCCCTTTTGAGCTGCTCTATGGCTGCAATCCCCGGGGAATCTTGGGCCTGATGGGGGATCAATGGGCCCGACCCCAGGAAAGGGGCGGCGAGGAGGAAGTAAGTGATTATGTGGCGAGACTACGAGACCGGTTACAGTGGGTGCAGGCTCAAGCCCAGGAGAATCTACAGCAGGCTCAACAGGCCCAGAAACAACATTATGACCGCCGGTCGTTAACTCGAGCCTTTGGCGTCGGGACCGAAGTCCTCGTATCCCGACAGGTGCTGACTCGGACCCAGGGGGACCCCTGGCAGGGGCCCTACCCCATCACCAAGGTGTTGGGTCCCCTGTCGTATGAAGTGCAATGCGGTCCCCACTGGCGGAACCGAAAGCGATTACACGTCAACCACTTGAAGGAGTGGAAACCACGACCGGAGGCCGACCAGGCTTGCCTGGAGGACGATCCATCCGAGCTGAGGGCAGGAGCCCTGCCGTGGGTCCTCGGGCCAACGCCGAATACCCAGCCTGTCCTAGATGACACACTGGCGTCGGAACAGCAGGCGCAGCTACGCCACTTGCTCAACCAGATACCGGGGGTCTTCGCCAACACGCCCGGGTATACAAGGCTGGCAACCCACTACATCCCCACGGAGGCGGGGAAGGTGGCCCGTGCCCGTTGGCGGCCGGTGCCCCGGAAACAGTGGGAGACCGTCGGCCAGGAGGTGCAGGACATGCTGCGGATGGGGATAATCGAGCCATCGCAGAGTGCCTGGTGCAGCCCCATCGTCCTGGTGCCAAAGCCCGACGGCACGGTCCGCTTCTGTGTCGATTACAGGGAGGTGAATAAAATCTCTGCATTCGACGCCTACCCCATGCCCCGGGTAGACATGCTAATAGACCAGTTGGGCCAAGCCAAATACCTGTCGGCCTTGGACCTGACCAAGGGCTACTGGCAAGTACCGGTGCATCCCCCAGATCGCGAGAAAACGGCCTTCGCGGCGCCCCAAGGCCTGTTCCAGTTCCGACGGATGCCCTTCGGCCTACAGGGGGCCTCTGCCACGTTCCAGCGACTGGTGGACAGGGCGCTGGCACAGTGTGCCACATACGCCCGTGCGTATATAGATGACATTATTATCTGCAGCCCCGACTGGCACACTCATCTGGAGCACGTCCGCAAGGTTCTCCTAGCTCTCCGAGAAGCAGGGCTCCATGTCAATCCACGGAAAAGCAGACTGGGCTTCCAGGAACTCCGCTATCTGGGGTTCGTGGTGGGGAAGGGACAGCTCCGCCCGACGCCCGAGAAGGTGGTCTCGGTGGAGGGACATCCTCGACCCTCCACAAAACGACAACTCCGTCGGTTCCTCGGCATGGTGGGGTACTACAGCAAGTTCATTCCCCACTTCGCCACCAAGGCAGGGCCACTCACGGACTGCCTGAAGAAGACACAGCCCAATTCTATCCGTTGGACGGCGGCCGCCGAGGAGGCCTTCGATCAGCTTCGGCACAGTCTATCCCACGGTCCGGTCCTCCGAAACCCCGATTTTTCCCTCCTCTCTGCACACTGACGCCTCGAATACAGGGTTGGGTGCCGCCCTCACCCAGGAGCAGGAGGGGGTAGAAAGACCGGTGCTCTTTTTGAGTAGGAAGTTGCAGCCCGCTGAAACGCGTTACTCCACGGTAGAGAAGGAGGCCCTAGCGGTAAAGTGGGCGGTGGGGTCCCTGCAATACTACCTCACCAACAACCCTTTCCGGCTGGTGGTGGACCATGCACCCATGTAACTAATCAAGCATTTAAGTGGATAATCTCTCCAAAACCTCAAAGCTGACGTGGAGGAGGGGGAGGAGTTACCCCCTGTCACGGCGGCCGCCATGACTCCCCTCGGGAAGCCCCCCCCGAACCCCGACGGGAGTCCCGAGAGCAACCCGCCACCTCGAGCGACGGCACCACACTCACCCAAGCCCGACAACAGGCTGGAGTCAGCCCCCAGGTCGGGGCCCCGGCCGGAGACGACGGCGGCACGGCGAAGCAACTCGTCGGGAGCTCCCAGGAGCCGACTCCGCATGACAGCGGCAGGGGGGGGCGGTCGGGCGAGAACCCAGCTGCGCGCCCCACTCCGGGGCAGGGAAGCGACCGGAGAACGCACACCGCCACGCTGCGTCCCTGGGGAGCCGGGGAAGGGCAGGGCGGCGGCG
>NW_015184994.1:0-3277 GCF_001447785.1 Gekko japonicus
GCCCAAGGATACCCAGTGAGTTTCACAGCAGAGTGAACCTGAGTCCAGCTCCCTAGTGATTTGCCGTACTGGCTCTTAAGTAAGCTTGTTTAGGATAATAGCATAAGAATAACTTGTATAGCATTTTTCACTGTGCATAATGGTTCAAATTTCATTGCTTTTTTTAAAAAAACAGTCTCATTAAATGCAAGGTGTAACAGATTTTTCTACTCTTCTAGTCACAAATTGAGTTGTTTGTGAACCGACTGGACTCTGTAGAATCAGTCCTACCATATGAATATGACGCGTGAGTACACATATCCCAGTATTTTTAAATAAGTGCTTAGATTTTGGAGGGGTAAAAGCTATCCAAGAAGCTTCCAGATTGCACAGCCTGAAAGCGTTTGAAGGGCTGCTAGTGTAACATATCTGTGGCATGGTATACATTGTTACAGCATGTGAAGAAGAATTAGTAGTTTCAACCATACATGGCTACCCACCTGAATCTAATTTCAGCCATATAATTCAGTAGCAATAATATTTTAAAATGGATAAAAGCATAACTCAGAGTTTAAAACAGTTCTTTTTTCCCTCTTAGTTTTGACTTTTGTCAAGATGCAACTGAGAAAAGGCCGTCAGAAAACCTGGGACAAGTATTGTTTGGAGAGAGAATAGCTTCATCCCCCTACAAGGTTATTGCAGCCTTTAGACACTATTTGGATGACCTGTTGTGGTGTTCATTCTTGCTGTATATTGTTAAATGCCTTTTGTGTCAGTCAGTTGCATTGTTGCTGCTCTGCAAAGCCTTCTTCCAAATACTGAAGTGTATTGGGTTCGTTCAGGTTCAAGCGTTTCAGCGAAACATTGCATTCTGTAAATAGATTTTAAGTATTGTCCCATCTGCAAGCATGCAGGGCTGGGGGTGCTGTGTTGCTGGGATGGCAGTGTGTTCTTGCCCTTGGGTAGGAAACTGCATAAAATGAGAAATTATTAGCAGAAACTTCCTCTGGTCTTCTAGCATGGTGTAAAGTATTATTGTTTGTTTATGGGTGAGAAGTTCAAGAGATGGCTCAGAATCAAGTATACTTATTTATGACATTTGCAAAGCAGCTGCTCCAGCTCCTTCCATGAGCTTCTCAAAGCATCTGCTGGCCACTGTTGGAACAAAGGGGCTGAACTAGATCTGGGGTAGGCATCCTTTTTGATCTGCGTGCCAAAAACCTGTTCCATGTACCTGTGAAGATATTGGTGTGCTGGTAGATAAAGTGGGATGGGGAAGGATGAGGGTTGGGCTCAGCCAGACACAACAGAATTTCCAGTGGATGGCAAACTGGTCCAGCATGATGAACAAAATAGTGTTGTCATGCTGCTTTTTGGTAGACATGCTGGGTACTCCTGGACTAGATCAACAAGCAGTGTGGTTGTTAAATGGACTTAGAACAACAAAAAGGACTTTCTGATGACTTTTTGTTTGTTTTCTGATTCTTCAGTATGTTTGCCATTGTATAACTTACCTGTGAATGAGAGGCAGAAACCCTTTTTTGAAAATATAAATTCCCCTATATCCCAGCAGAAGCCTGTGCATGCTAGATTAACACCACACACATTAACACTCTCTTTTGGCTGCATGTTGTTCAACTGTAATCTAGTAGCCTCTGTACACGGGGTGTATGTATGCGTGAGTCACCAATTTCTTATAAAGAGCACTGGACAGAAAATAAAACTGCACATAATTTACAGGCTATTAGATGCAGGTTGCTAAATGTAATGTTTTATTCTGATAGATTCCTTGTTGATGACAGGGGCAATTACAAAAGTACAGTTTTGAATGAAAGTGCTTTCAACAGCATGGAGCAAACAATTTGAAACATGCCTGTTTTTATTACAGTTTACCTTTAACAAACCAGAAACGTGCAAGAAGGTCTGTATGAAATCTTACAATCCAGAGAATGCCAAAGACGTAAGTAAACTGGCATTTTTGAAGAAAGGAATGCAGTTGAATTACCAGCACCACTGGTGAGTTAATACTTTCTCTAAAATGTCTGATCTCTGGAAACAAGAATAATGATTAAAAAATCTAACCATATTTTTATGACAGTTCCCCTGCTAATTTCTTCTGTATAATTATAGATGAGTGTTCTGTTCCTGAATGTGCCAAATAGCACTACTTTATGCATTACTTTATAGCATTTTGTAGCAATTCTAACTATAGAATGATTTCCTTAATTTTTTGCTCAGGATTATTGATAATATGCCAGTGACTTGGTGTTATGATGTAGAAGATGGACAGAAAT
Organism: Gekko japonicus; assembly: GCF_001447785.1. Lineage (NCBI taxonomy): Eukaryota > Metazoa > Chordata > Lepidosauria > Squamata > Gekkonidae > Gekko > Gekko japonicus. The sequence goes on from NW_015184994.1 coordinate 2,274, forward strand.
ATTGTAATCCAGGATTTCCAATTGGATGTTTTGTTACTGCAGCTGGCCGGGTTAAAGATGCCTGTGTTATGAGTGTAAGTGTTCATTGTATCTCTGTTGTTGGATGAGTCTTCACATGCAAACTTCTAGTTTTCTTCAGAATCTTGTCTTATTGGTAAATCTTGAAGTCCCAGCAGAACAATTTACAAAAGATTTTTCTGGGGGGAGGTAAAATACAGAACATTTATCATGCAAGTTGATACTAAACATGTTTATGCAGTAGTAAATCCCACTGAGTTCAATGAGATTTGGTCCTTAGTAAGCATGCGTAGTATTAACTACAAGGACCATATGTACCTGTCTGCAAACTTCAGTAATCTAAAGAATTTGTGCTTTGTGTGCCCCCCACTATCTAGGCTTCATGGGTGGGTATGCAGGAGAGGCACTCCCAGCTTTGATAGGGAGGCACTTTTGTCTCTTTCCGTGCTTGTTCCCAGATGTATGGTTAGAAGAGCATTATTTCAGAAGGCATTTGGAATCAACTGATTGCTATGGGTGCTCATATTAGAATTCCAGGTAGTCCTGTTTTGAGCTGCTTTGTGGAGCCTTTGGGTCCTAGAGTGGGGTAACAAGAAAATCAAAACACAGTGAAAACAGTCTGCTATTATCATACTGCTAGCAATTGGTAACAAACAGTTCTGAACTCCTTAAGAAGCTTGGTAGAGAATCCTTTATTATCACATCTGCTTTACATAAATGAAAACCAGCAGTTGCTATACTGAATACTATATTGGCTGTGTCCCCTGTAAGGATGATGAAAGCAGCACAACTGGAGATAGGTAGGTGTCTCAGGGGACTCCATGAGTACGCAGAAAAATATAACTTTTATAAACTAACCAAAAGGGGGCAAAGCCCTCCAACAATGGCCTGATGAAGGCTGAAAAATTTTCAGATGGAGCACAATACTGAGATCAGCTGAGAATCAGTCAGAGGGTGAAGAGGGAGGCCAAATCTGCCTGCTTAAG
>NW_015184995.1:0-4056 GCF_001447785.1 Gekko japonicus
TCACAGCTAGGGGTGTGCAAAAAAAAGAAAAAGAAAATACGGTATTTTTCGGGTTTGTGTATATTGAACCAGAAGAACATTGGTATTTACTGATATTCCCGAATCCCAATAGTGGCATGGTATTTGGATTTGGTAAATATTCAGGATTCCCAGTTTTTTCAGGTCCAATGGACCCGAGAATAAACAAACAGCTGGGGGGGGGGGGGGAACCGAGAGCTCTCACCACCCCCTCCAATCCTGGGCTGGCTCCTCTTTGCAGCTCAGTTTAAACTGAGTTGCAATGAGGAGACAGCCCTAGCCCAGGCAGTGTGGAGCTGTCAGCTCCTGCCACCCTTCTGATCCTGGGCTGGCTCTTCTTTGCAGCTTGGTTTCCTTTCCTTCCATGTGAAATTAAAAAAAAAAAAAAAAAAAAGGCTATTGGAGAGTTTACCTCAAACAAACAGCAAGAGATTTAAGAAGATCTGTAATAAGTCACTCAAAAGGCCAAGGTTCAGGTAAAGGTTCCCTTGCTCGAAAGCCAGTCGAGTCCGACTCTCGGGTTGCGGCGCTCATCTCCGTTTCAAAGCCGAAGAGCCAGCGCTGTCCAAAGAAGTTTCCGTGGTCATGTGGCCGGCATGACTAAACACCAAGGCGCACGGAACGCTGTTACATTCCCACCAAAGTGGTACCTATTTATCTACTTGCAATTTCTTGCTTTCGAACTGCTAGGTTGGCAGGAGCTGGAACTAGAGACGGGAGCTCACTCCACCATGCGGCAACTCGGGTCTCGAACTGCTGAACTACTGGCTTTCCACAGCCTGCAGTTCAGTGTCTTAACCACTTGAGCCACCGCAGCTCCTAAAACAAATACAGATAACAAAGCTCTAAGAGCAAGCTTCCAAGAGGCGGACCCAATCTTGGTTGAGTCCCAATCGAATTCCTTCCCTTCTGCTCATGGGGCTTCAGATCTAATTGATTTTTCTTTCACCATAGAATATGAGAAAGATGAGCCAATTCTGAAAGGAACTTCAGGGTAGATCTTCAGAAGAAACTTCAAAGACTGTCCTGTGAATCTTGTTTTCTTTTGCTGACTGTTGTAATAATGTGACTCAGAGGCCATAACTCTATCAGTGACTCTGCATGACATTTAGGAAATTCAATACACTGTTACAGTGCAACCAATGTAAACATAAATGGTTCCTCAGCCGACAACAGTTACCTACTTCTCTATCATTATTGTTCAAATCACTATTATAAGGTCAACAAGTTCTCGCTCTCACCTCTTTCCCAGGAACAGTTCCCACATGCTATTATTACCATGCTCACTTTATGTTGTTAGTACCAGATGTTACGTATAAGGTACAAAATGAACTAAGATTTTTGCCTGGCCTACAGACAAGTAGTCACAAGCCATTCTTGGGAGATAAAAGAAATATCAGGGGTAATACAATAAGACATAAATAGAGCCAGCTATCAGCATGGAAAATGTTGGTGCAAATGATCTGCTTTTGCAAGCCCCTGTGCGTTTTGGTATGGGCTTTTTTTCTGGGGGAACGTGCAGGAATGGAGTTCCAGAACCTCTTCGACAAAATTCTTTTAAATGTTTAAAAAGTTCATGAGTTTTCAGTATACACACTGAAAACTTCATTTCCCTCTTGTGAGTTCTGGCACCTTTTTTAAAAAAAGCCCTGGGTATTCAGCTCTTGACACATGTGCATTAAGGCATATTTTCATATTGATCCACAAGCATATTAGTTCAAGACTTTGCTGATCCCTTGACTATCTATGTCACAAACTGTATGCGATTAAAGCCTACTTTTCCAGTTCACATGCAGAAATGTCACTGTTGCCAAGATACATGGTTTACACTCTCTTCTCTGTTAGTTTAGTACCACGGTATTTAATCTGTCATGTCTCCATGGCTTATGGCATATTTTCACCTGAGAAACACTACTTGGAGAATGTTATTAAAATTCATCCACCTCATTTTTGTCATTTGCCTGAATTTTACTGGGTCACTTTAAATGAGCCTGTACTTGTCTGCATTTTGAAATGTGTTCACAGATAACACATTCTGGTTTTTTTGCAATTATTTCCCCCCCAGCATGTCCGTGTAAATGGAGAAAAAACATATTTATATGCACAATCCCCAATGTTATGTACTTTTAAAAAATGCATAAGTTTTGTTGACAAAAATCAACTTATTTTTCTACAGCAAATATCCAATATATATAGGCAAGACTGTTTATAAGCTTTAAATAAATATTCATTAAGCACATACAAACTCAGGAAGCAGGTATCAGGAGAACACTAGGTGCAGATTTGCACTAGTTTTTTCAAGCTGGAAAACAAAAGCTTCCAAAGTTTGAAAAATATTATTACTCGGAAACAAAATTCATTTTCTTGAATAAAGATAATATATCATGAAATGCTTTCTGTTATTCTGAAGCCAGTCTTAAAATGTGTGCAAAACTACAGACAAAAAATAAACAACCTCAAATGATAAAATGCATTGCAAATAACAGATTCAACTAGCATATATACAATAATATGGAATAAAGGGATCTAAAAGAGTTAAAATCATACTACATTTCTGACATTCTCCATAATGCAATCCTATGCAGAGTTACACCAGTCTTAGCCCACTACAGTCATAAGAAGTGGCCAACCAGTTCCTCAGGAAGTCTAACAACAGGGCAGAGAGGCTGAGGGCTTCCACTGATGTTGCCTCCCGGCACTGGGATTCAGAGGTTGACTGCTTCTCACTGTGGAGATTTCCTTTAGTCACCATGGTTAGTAGCCACTGATAGATCTATCCTCCATGAATCTGTTAAATCCCCTTTTAAAGCTGTCTGTGCCTGTGGCCATCACTACTGACATGACTGAATGGCTAACAACAACAATACCTGTGGCCATCACTACAACCTCTGGCAGCGAATTCCACATTTTAATCACTCACTGTGTAAAGAGGTATTTCCTTTTGCCAGTCCTGAATCTATTGCTTCATTGGATGCCCTCAAATTCTAGTATTCTGGGAGTGGGAGAAAAAGTTCTGTTTGCCAACTCTCTCCACCCCATGCATAATTTTATAAACCTTTCCCCCCCCCCCCCCCGAGTTGTCTCTTTTCTAAACTGAAAAGTCTCAGAGTCTTCAGCCTTTCTTCATAGGGAAGGTTCTCCAACCTCCTGGTTGCCTTCTTCTGTACTTTTTCCAGCTTTGTGATATCCTTTTTGAGATACGGTGACCAGAACTTTCCACAGCATTCCAAATGAGGACGCACCATAGATCTATATAGGGGCATTATAATATTGGCTGTTTTGTGTTCAATAATAATCCCTAACATAGAGTTTGCCTTTTTTTTCTTTTTTGTCCAAGTGTGCATCACCTTACCAATACTGAACTTCATTTTCCACACTGCTGCCCATTCATGTAGTTTGTGGAGCTCTTCACAATCATCCTTGGTTTTTATCATCCTGAATAATTCTGTGTTATCTGCAAACCTGGCCACTATACTACTCATCCCTAGTTCCAGATAATTTTTGAACAAATTAAATAGTATCAGCCCAAATACTGAATCTTTTGGGACTCACTGTTTACTTCCCTCCATTGTGAGAATGGTCCATTTATTCCTACTCTTTGCTTCCTGTCATTTTACTGTAAGAGTAGTTCAGCAGTGGAAACGGCTGTCTAGTGAAGTGGTGAACTCCCCCTCACTGGGAATCTTCAAGTAGCGGCTGGATAAACACTTGTCAGGGATGGTTTAGGCTGATCCTGCGTGGAGCAGGGATTTGGATTAGATGGCCTGTATGGCCCTTTCCAACTCTGATTCTGTGATTTAACCAATTTTTAATCCATAAGAGAACCCATCCTCTAATCCCATGATTCCTGAGTTTATTCAGGAGTCTTTGGTAAGGTACCTTGTCAAAAACCTTTTGAAAGGCCAAGTACATAATGTCTACCTGGTAACCATTATCTACATGCTTGTTCACTTTCTCAAAGAACTCCAAAGTTAGTCAGGCAAGACTTCCCTTTCTTTCTTTTAGCAACCTTTGTCCCTCTATGTGCCTAATAATTCT
>NW_015184996.1:0-3600 GCF_001447785.1 Gekko japonicus
TGCTGTTGGAGGGGGGGGGGAGGGTGGCATTTCATTTAGCTGTTTAGGGCCAGGAAGACAGACAGGCCACTGGCAAACTATCTGCCATGCCTATTCCAAACATTCCTAGGAGAAACATCATCAAGTGACCAGTCAATTTGCCAACAGTAATTCAACACTGCACTTCTGCTGGCCAAGCAGAGCTATTATGGCTCAGCAGTAAAGCTCCGGCTTGCCTGCAGAAGGTCCCAGGTTAAATCCCCAACATCTCCAGCTAATGGATTTGAGGCAGCAGGTGTTGTGAGGGTCCTGGAGGGCTGCTACCAGTAAGAGTTGACAAGGCCTGGCTTAGCAGCTCCAGACAGGAAGGGAACAATGGCTCAGTGGTAGAGCTTATGTTTTGCATGCAGAAGGTCCCAGATTCAGTCACCAAGACCTCTAGCTAGAGGGCATCAGGTGTCGGGCAAAATTTTGGGGATCCAATGCCTGTCAGAACAGAGACGATACCAACCTAGATGGAACAGTAATATAAACTGGTATAAGATAGCTTCAGATGTTTACATGCAGAGTTCATTTCGTGCTAGTCCCCGTGAGAAACGGCCACGACAATCACCCGATTACTCCTCGCCACAAAGTTTTCGTGATCCATCAACACAGCAAACCATGTGGATTAGAATCTGGGAGAGCTGAGTTTGAATCCCCAGGCTGCCACGGAAGCCCATTCAGTGACCTTGACTTGGTCACTCTCTCCCTTGGTCGAACCTACCTCACAGGGTAGCCGTTCAGGGATGAAACGGAGGAGGGGAAAATAAGGTTATAAGCTGATCTGGATCCCCACCGAGGAGAAAATGGGTACAGATCAAAACGTGTAAAAAGCATGCTCACGATGACCACAGCCAACCACCACAGACGAAACGAACAGATGATCTCAAAAGTAATACTTTTTCAGTGGAGACCGTTCATGCATTCTGTTGCCAGTCATCCAAAAGGTGGGTTAAGTAACATACATTTGTCTGTGAACCAGCCTTTCCGTTGGTGATATTAAGAGTCCCACAGAGCTCTCTGGAAATATGACCAATGAAGAGACTGCGTCACTGGTCCCCTTACAGCCTGCACGGACTCACAGTGGGCATCTGAGAGCCAACAAAGAGCCAAGGTTTATTGTGGGTTGAGACTGTTAATTTCATGTCACCCACTGTGGAGTGATCTGGACGGAAGGCAGGGGAAGCAAGCTCTTGCCAGGCCCAACTCAAATGGGCAGGAAAGACTTGCCTTTTTTTTTTTGCCCTTGCCCTGCGAAGGTGAAGAAAAAACACATTCAGAACCTAAGAGATCAAAGTGGACACAAGGGCTTGAAGCTGCCCTGGTTTGTTTGTGTTAACAAGCTAGAGGCTCTATCCAGGCCACTGCTAAGAGGAGTACTATTCTTCTCCAACAAGGAAAGACCTGCGGAGAGAGAGAGAAAAAAGGCCGCCCAGTTTCTGGCAACAACAACAGAAGAAAGAAGTTCACTACACTGAGTCGCGCTGTGACCTAGATATCGTCGCATTTGTCATAAATCAATAAGGAACTGCTGTGGGGGGGGGAGGAGAAAAAGAGAGGAAAAGAACGAGGAACTTGTATGCAGGCACATCATGAATCAACCGCTTGCCAAACCTCTTCATAAGTATTTGCATGCAAGAAATTCGAGCATGCTAGGACTGCCAACTCCCCCGCAGGACAGCTATGCCTTTAGCCGCTGTGTGACCAGCGGAAATTAGGAGAGAAGGTGTCACAGGAGGCAGATTTTTATGTAGGTATTTATACTCCACGTTTCTCCCTCATGGGTAAGAGGCTGCCAGCTTGGGACATCCCTGAAGATTTTGGGAGTGGAGCAGTCCTTTTCTCCAGGGGAACTGATCTCTGTAGTCTGGAGAGGAGTTGTAGTACTGAGAGACCTTCAGGGCCCGCCTGGAGCTTGGCAACCCTACCAAAGGAGATCCTAGAAGGCCTTCCATCATTCACCTTGCCTCCATTTTATCCTCACCTTGTGAGATAGGTTAGGATGAGAGAGACTGACTGGTCCAAGGCCCCCCAAGCTAACTTCCACGGCAAAGAGGGGGATTTGAACCTGGGCTGCCCACATCATAATTCTGAGACTCTACCCACTGCACCACACTGTACCTGTCTGGAATGGAATACATCAAACTTGGAATACATCAAAACATATATAGAAGAGGAGGAGGAGATTGGATTCATACCCCACCCTTCACTCAGAGTAGCTTACAATCTCCTTCCCTCCCCCTCTCCACAACAGACACCCTGTGAGGTAGGTGGGGTTGAGAGTTCTCTGAGAGAATGGCTCTTAAGAGAACAGCTCTGAGAGAACTGTGACTGACCCAAGGTCACCCAGCTGACTTCATGTGGAGGAGTGGGGACTCAAACCCGATTCTCCAGATTAGAGTCCACTGCTCTTAACCACTACACCAAACGTGCATACAGCAATCATAAACGAATGCATGTACATGCAACTTATGGAAAGGGCTACTGGTCACTTTTAAAAAGGGGAACTAGCTGAACTCATGGAAGGTAGACCTGTCTATGGCTATTAGCCATGTTGGCTAAAGGCGACCCTTCATGCTCAGAGGTAGGCTCATCACTAACTACTAGTTGATGGCGCAGGATCCACTACCTTCCATGCAACTTATGGAAAGGGCTACTGATCACTTTTAAAAAGGGGAACTAGCTGAACTCATGGAAGGTAGACCTGTCTATGGCTATGCTCAGAGGTAGTCTCATCACTAACTACTAGTTGATGGCGCAGCAAAACATGGTGGGATATAGAAATGGCCACGAGAATATGTGGCTTTAAAAAGGGATTAGACAGACTCAAGGAGAACAGGTCCATCAATGGCTAGTGGCTATGATAACTAAAGGGCTCAGAGGTAGTCTCATCACTAACTACTAGTTGATGGCGCAGCAAAACATGGTGGGATATAGAAATGGCCACGAGAATATGTGGCTTTAAAAAGGGATTAGACAGACTCAATGGCTAGTGGCTATGATAACTAAAGGGAACCTCCATGCCTACAGGCAGCAAATCTCAATACCAGCACTAGGGAGAATTAGCCTCTGTGCCTTGTTTGTTCATCCTCCACGGCAGCTGGGTGGCTGCTGTGCAAACCAGGATGCTGGACTGCACAGACCACTGGCCTGATCCAGCAGGGTACCGCTTAGGTCCTTGTGGGAGGACTACTGCCTTTTTGCCTTGTTTGTGCACTCCTTAAGGGCATCTGGTTAGCAACTGTGATGATTAGGATGCATGACTCGATGGATTTTTGGTCTGATTCCACCGGGCACTTTGTGATGTTCAGTTAAACCTTCCTCTGACACTCCATTACAATAGCCACTTTCAGCTGCCAGCCAGCCATCAGCTTGCTCAGCACAAAAACCGCTAAAACCCTCCCATTCTATTCTGCAGACGGCAAGCTGTGCTCTCGATCTGACCACGGGCCAAGGTCATGCCCACAGGGCTACCATCACGTTAGTGTCTTCTGATTCCTCATTCAACTCTGTTTAGGGATAAAAGCACATGATGGGTTTTATCTGGTGGAGTCACGAGTCTCTTGGTGGTGGTGGTGG
>NW_015184997.1:0-3612 GCF_001447785.1 Gekko japonicus
TTCCAACTCTATGATTCTATTATTCTGTACACAGTTGGGGAGCAAATCGATTGTTCAAACCCTCTCTGAAGAGACCTTTGACTCTCGCAAGTGCATACCCTGAAACACTTGTTGGTCTCTAAGATGCTACTGGATTCAGATCTAATTGGTCTTGATTGGCAGGAATCACCTACAGGACTATCTCTAGAAGGGATTGTCCTCACTTGGCTCTAATGATTTCTTCACATAGTCCGCCATCATCCATGAACCTGGTGCAGTTCCGCAGGGCCTGCAAGACGGAGCTCTTCCGCCAGGCTTACGAGTAGGAGCCACCACGGCCACTTACACCAATGTCCTTTTATAGAGAGAGACTGCTAGGGTGGTTGAGTAACATCTTTCATCACCCGGCCTTCCCTCCCTGCTAAATGTGAGGAGTTTATATGCGCATCCGGCTGATTTTAATTTGTTTTAACTTTGTATTTTGTATTATGTATTTGTATATTGAACGCACTTAGTGCCTGTGTGAGCCACCCTGAGCCCGTTCACGGGGAGGGCGGGGTATAAATATAATAAAATAAATAAACAAACAAACAAACAAATAAATAAATAAATAGAGGAAGCAACCCCCAGGAAGAAAATGGTCCTGCAGTAACAGAAGACCGTGACAACCACGGTCACCAAAAGTGGGATGGAAGATTTATTTGGGAAAGCTCCTCCCCTCTCAATCAGTATTTTCAGATCAGACATCAGAACTGGAGAACATTAAAGCATCAAAGGGAACACACTTTGGTGATGAGACTTGGTGAACAGTCCACAAAGCTCACGGTTTTCCATAATGCCCGGTATATCCTGGCAGTGGGAAGGCATTGGCAGGGAAGAAGACTAGGCAGTTTGTCACACTGCTGCATGCAAGAAACAAGAGGATGAGGGAGATCCCGTGGACCCTCTTGGCAGCTTAGAACATAACAGTAGCTTTGCTGGATCAAGCCAACGTTCCCTCTAGCCCACCATCCTGTTGACTGGTCACCAGCACCTGACAATCAGAGCTATTCTGCAGACCAGGAGCAGGGATGCCAGGTCTTACCTTCTCACGGGTGGGAGGTGGGAGGGAGCTCTTCGGGAGTGGGGGGTTGGGGCAACGTCCCTGTGCGCAACGTCCCCAACAAGACGACATCATGTGGCAGTGACATCAACATGTCGGGGATGTCGCACAGCGACGCTCCTAAGGTTTGGGCAAAACTCTATGGTTACTGTAGAGTTTTGCTCCAAATATCACAGCGTCGCTGTGTGGTGTCCCGGGCATGATGATGTCACTTCTGTATGATGTCATCAAGTTGGGGATGTCACACCGGGTCGTGGCTGCTGGGGGCAGGAATTCCCCACGCCGACTAGGAGCCCATAAAATTGGGGGATCCCCTGCTCCCACCTGGGGGCTGGCGACCCTAACCTGGAGGCCCTCGTCAGTTGTCATGGCTAACCATCAATAATAGATACACCTTCTATAAATATGTCCAACTCCCTTTTAAATCCATCCAAGGCAGGGGCCATCGCTACATTTCATAACAATGACTTCCATGAATTAACAACTCAGTTGTACTAAGAACATACGAACATAAGAGAAGCCATGTTGGATCAGGCCAGTGTCCCTTCTAGTCCAATACTCTGTGTCACACAGTGGCCAAAACCCAGGGGCCATCAGGAAGTCCACCAGTGGGACCTACTAGTAGTACTTACTGGAAGTAATACCTCCTTTTTTCCAGCCTTGAATCTATTGCCAATCAGTTGCATAAGGTGGTCCAGACTCCTAGTATTATGCGGGAGGGGGGGAAGTTGCTCTCTCTCCCCTTCCTCTGCAAACAGCACGCAAAACTGTGCACCTCTTCTCATGTCAATTCTCGCAATCCCTTTTTCTAAACTAAAAAGCCCCAGATGTTTTGGCCTTGCCCTGTAGAGGAGGTGCTCCAACCCCATGGTGATTTCGGTCACCCGTCTTCCGCACTTCTTCCAGCTCTTCAGTATCCTTTATGAGATTCAGTGACCCAAATTGTACAAAGTATCCCAATTGAGGCTACACCAGGTATTTATATAAATACATTCAGGGGTTGTTTCGTAGAAAAAGAGCTAGGGGAACTCATTAGCATAACTCATTAGCATATGCCACACCCCCTGACATCACTGGAAGTGTGTCATAAGGCCACACACCCGCCCCCAATGGTCCCGGCCGCCGCCGGCTTTGCAGCTCCACTGCCGAGCCCCATGAGGGGCCCGGTGGTGGACCTGCAACGCCGGCGGGAGTGCAAGGAAGCCCCGCGAAGGCCCTCCCTGGCCCCAGGCAGGCAGGGGTGGGGAGAGGCAGGGAGGAAGCAACTTACCCTCCCTATTCTCCTGCCTCCTCCTGGCTGAATGAGGGCCGGAAGCGGGGCGGCCGGAAGCAGGGGGCGGGGTTCGTCATGTGCCCCGCCCCCGTACCTCACCCGGGGGAACTGCGATCCCCCGCGATCCCCCCCCGAAATGACCTCTGAATACATTACCAAACTGGTAAGCATATTCTCAATCCCTCTCCTGATTATACCTAGCATAGAAATTGCCTTTTTCAAAGCACTGCTGCACATTGAGGAAACAGGTCCAGCAAGTATGCGATACAGATTTAAGGTTACTACAGTTAGGTCCCGCATGGATCTCTTCTTTAAAATTAGTGTGGCATTGGGTAGTTTGTAATCTTCTTGCACAGAGTCTAGCATTAATGACAAGTTACATATGTTGTTAGAAAGCCAGCGGTTTCATTTTTGATTTCTTTGAGAATTCTTGGGTGTATGCAGCACAGATGCAGTGATTTGTTAATTTTTAATGTTTCAGTTAGCCCTGGAACGTCTTCACATAACTTGCCTGAAGACTCTGGTTCAGGAACGGGTATGAGCTCAACATTTTGTACACTGCAACCAGATGCAAAGAATCCATTCAGTTTATCTGCAGGCTCTTTACTCCCCTTCAGTAATTTGCTTATTCCTTTGTCATCTAATGATCCAACAACTTTCCTGGCTGGCTTTTTGCTTCTGATGCTTCTTATTGTTCGTCCTAACGCTTCTAGTGCTGTGCCCCTCTACTTTACTTAATGTACTTAATTTTATTACAATCATAGATCGGCAATAACATTATCAACTGTCAGCAACACATAAAAGGAAATGTGCACATATAGTGTAAAAAAACCCCATAACCTCCTTATAAACTAAATTTCATGTTCTGTGCATATTAATACAAAGACTGAACAGGTGCTTCCTTATTAAACAAGACTGGGCACAAAATCTGGTTTCCTCAGAGTGGTCTGAAAGGAGAAGGGGCATGTGAAACTCATCAGAACTACCTGGGAATTGGGCTGATGTGTAAGGATCAAACATCCTTATAGTATCAACAACACAACAGCATGTTAACCATCTCAACCGTGTTTGATTGGGAAGGACAAACACGTTGGTGGGAATGCCTAGAGGTTAGGGTATTTTGGACAAAAATATTACAAATTATAAAAAGAATATGTAATGTTTCACTGACCAGTAACTTTAATTTAATGCTAATGGGTATATTAGGGAATTCAGCAGTAAGTAAAGAATACCAAGCCATGTTTAAAGCCATGATACT
>NW_015184998.1:0-8662 GCF_001447785.1 Gekko japonicus
AGTAGCCACTGATGGATCTCTGCTCCATAATCCGTTGGAGCCCTTTGGTACAAATACAATTGGTGAACATTTTCTTCAAGGCAGGTCAACCCCATCTCTAGCCTTTCCTCGTGGTTCAAGGCAGGTCACAGTAATAGTTAAAAATGTTTCCAGTGAAAACCAAAACTAAAACAGCAAATCCCCTTAAAACTATTGGGTTAAATGTAAAAAAAAAAAAAAAAAGTTTTCCTTGGAAACACAGAAGCTTTTCACAGTATCCCCGATCCTCCATGTTTCCCGGTGAAGGGGAAAATGCTGTTCAAACCAATTACAAAGATGATCTGGCTCCAATGGTAACGAGAAAAAGAAATTTTACTTGCAAAGATAGAAGCATATCTTACAGGACATATCCATGTAGGGACATGGAAATTATTTGTGGATGAACAGATGAACTTCAGAAAAGGTTAACCTGCTGCAGCTCCAAGCCCAGGTAAGAGAGAAGAAGGTCCTATATAAGATGAAACAGAAGGCAAGGACTGGCCAATGGGAGGGCGGGGCCAACTGCCAAGGGTGCCCAGATCCCCTTGCACGTGGAGTCACACTATCCAACAAAAAGATGGCAGCTGTTCCAATCATATGGAAAGCTCTGGCAAACAGGCGGGCTTCGTCTGTGGTCCCACAGACTAAACAATCAACTTTCAATTTAATTCTACTTTCAGTGCACTTCCCAACTGAATTTTACTGTGTGAACTGGCAAAATCCAGTGGGGAAGTGCATTGAAAGTGGGTCGAGAGTGAATTATTGGGGGTGTGTGAGACTGCAGCCTTTGTAGCGTCTCCTGAAGATCTCTGCTATATTGTAGGAAAGTGTGAATTTTTTGACGTTCCCTTATTGGCTGAGTTCTAGGGTTGCCAAGTCCTTACTGCATGTAGAGCGGGGGACTCCACGCTGCTCCGGGAGTCCATGCGCAATTACGCAATTACCCAAAAGTGATGCAACAACGTCGGGCACGCCGGGGACGGGGACACAATCATCCGAGGGAAAACCATAGAGTTTTCCCTCAGATGACCGCGGCCCCGCCCCCAATGCGCCCGACGCGACTGCGTCACTTTCAGGTGATGTGCTGACGACGGGCACGCCGCGTGCTTTGGGGGTGGGGTTCCCCCCGGGGCCTGATCCGTCACCAACGGGTAACGGGCGTCTCGGGTGGGGGTTCCCTGCCCCCCAGGGGGACTTGGAAAGCCTACCGAGTTCAGACTGGCAATTTGAAGTGCTAGGGAGTCATGGCAAAGAAGACCCGGAACAGACCCGGAACAGCTTGTTCGCAGTATTCCCGTTCACACTGCAGCGAATGAAGCGGGAGGATACCATGGAGGAAGCGCTTGGTAAGCCTACGCTAGGGGATACCAGGGAACAAGCAGTGACTGCAGACGGATCGGATGCCGCCAAAACAAACGCATATGGGCACATGGGCACCTTCCAAGGAAACAGCCAGCGCCTATTGTCAACGACTGTGGGTTGTTCCCGCTTTAGCCGTGCTTGCGTTCACACATCAGGGATCCGGAATCAACCCGCTCTACACACGGTTTGCTACCACTTTCACCTGGTACTTTTTAAACTCGGGAGGGAAGCGGCACAAGACGGCTTGAATATGGCTGGGGGGGGCCTGTGTGACCCCGCCCCTTTAATCCGCTCCTGAAACACTCAGGAAACATTTGGCTGTCGGGCCAAACTGCCAGTCTGAACTCGGCCATTGCGATGGTACAGCTTTTTTAACATGATCCCTTAGGCCTTTGCTTTATTTTCACTTTTCCCTTGGTTTGTTGGTTGCTGGCTGGGGCTGGTTATGTCCTAGCAGGGATCAAGAACCACAAGGGTAAGTCTGATAAAGGGCCGATATTAAAAACCTCGTGTAAACTTATAATATACAAAAATGCATATATGTATTAGAAAGACAGTTAAAAACAAATAAGGGCCCGATGAAAGCCTCATTCCAAAGTTCAAGTGGCCTGAGAGCCAGTTTGGTGTAGTGGTTAAGTGCGCGGACTCTAATCAGGGAGAACCGGGTTTGATTCCCCACCCCCCCACTTGCACCTGCTGATGTGACCTTGGGTCAGTCACAAGCTCTGGCGCAGCTGTCCTTGAAAAAGAGCACTTTGTGTCAGAGTTCTCTCAGCCCCACCCACCTCACAGGGTGTCTGTTGTGGGGAGGGGAAAGGAAAGGAGTTTGTAAGCCGCTCTGAGACTCCAAGTGAAGGGCGGGGTACAAATCCAATCTCTTCTTCTTTTTCTTCTTGAACACAAGGGCCAAGACCCATGACCTGACATGTACCCGCCCTATTGGGTGGCCTTCTTCAGAGGTCAAACAGTTTGAGACATGCGTGTTAAATTATTACATATTACAATAAGATAACCAATAAGTTCATAAGTAAAGGTAAAGGTTCCCCTTGCTAGAGAGCCAGGTGGATCCGACTCTAGGGATGCGGTGCTCATCTCCGTTTCCAAGACGAAGAGCCAGCGCTGTCCGAAGACTTCTCCGTGGTCGTGTGGCCAGTATGACTAGATGCCGAGGTGCACGGAACGCTGTTACCTTCTCACCGATGCGGTACCTATTTATCGACTTGCCATTTCTTGCTTTCGAACTGCTAGGCTGGAAGGAGCTGGGGCCAGAGACGGGAGCTCACTCCGTCACGCGGCACTCGGGTCTCGAACTGCCGAACTACAGACCTTCCGGTCTGCAGCTCAGCGTCTTAAATTCTGAGCCACCGCGGCCCCTTAATAAGTTAATACTGGACCAAAAAAGGAAAGTTAAGCAGCAAGATTGATAGACAAAAGACAGGGATGTTTATGAGGCCTCTAAATATGAGGGTCACGTGTCTGGTGCCCAGGGGTCACTTCGTAGAAAAAGAGGTGCAGGAGCTCATTAGCATAACTCATTAGCGTAATTTATTTGCATAAGCCTTGGCGTGGGCCACGGAAGGCGGGCCAGGGGGGAGGCTCTGCAACTTACCTGGCTGCTTCTTGCTCTGACTGAGGGCTGCTGGGAGCAGGGGGTGGGGCTTGTTGCATGTGCCCGCCCTCTGGGCTCTTTACTGCCAGAGCTCTGCTCCTGTGCGCTCCTGCAGGAAATGACCCCTGCTGGTGCCAAATGCACAGCTGCTGAATTAGAATATCTTCCAATTCTGGTCCAGAAAGCACCCATGTGACTATCTTAGTCAGAGCTAGAGCGTCCTCAAACAAATAGTAGGGGCCAGGACAGGCCTTGCTTATATTCTAATAAAGTTCTGTTCTGTTTTGATACTGTGGAGCCTTTACACGTTCCAAGGAGGGCTCCCCACTCACCTCTTCAGGGAGCCCATTCCACAGAGCAGGAGCCACCAAGGGATGATGAAGAAGAAGAAGAAGAAGAAGAAGAAGAAGAAGAAGAAGAAGAAGATTAGAAGAAGAAGAGGAGAAGGAGATTGGATTTATACCCCACCCTTCACTACCTAAAGGAGTCTCAGAGCGGCTTACAAACTCCTTTCCCTTCCCCTCCCCACCACAGACACCCTGTGAGGGAGGTGGGGCTGAGAGAGCTCTTGACAGAAACTGCTCTTTTTTGAGAACAGCTCTTGTCAGAATGCAAGTGGAGAAGTGGGGAATCAAACCTGGTTCTCCCAGATTAGAGTCCGTGCACTTCACCACGACATTAAACTGGCTCCTGGCGATTGAAGGGTGGAGCTTGGAGAGGGATATAAGACCATCGCGTTCATCTTTCAGAGCTGCCATATTCTTCAGAGGAACTGTTCTCTGTCATTTAGAGATCGGTTGTAACTCTGGGAGATCCCCAGATGCTACCTGGAGGTTGGTGACCCTACCTTTCCCCCCATTCCCTCCACTATGAAGAAGACCTCTCACCTGGCAACTAGCTAGAATGGAGGGAAACTGGTAATGCTGGTAGATAGGGTTCCCCGCCCTTTTGTTGTTGTTCAGTTGCACAGTCGAGTCCGACTCTCTGCGACCCCACGGGCAAGATCACACCAGGCCTTCCTGTCTTCCGCCGTCCTCTGAAGTTGGCTCAATTTCATGTTCGTTGCATCTATGACACTGTCTAACCATCTCATCCTTTGCCGTCCCCGTCTTCTTTGACCTTCAATCTTTCCCAGCATCAGGGTCTTCTCCAGTGAGTGCTCCCTTCTCATTTGCTGGCCAAAGTATTTGAGCTTCAGTTTCATTATCTGGCCTTCCAGGGAACAGTCAGGGTTGATTTCTTTGAGGATTGACTGATTTGATCTTCTTGCAGTCCAAGGGACTCTCAAGAGTCTCCTCCAGCACCATAGTTCAAAAGAATCTATTCTTCGGCGCTCAGCCTTCCTTATAGTCCAACGCTCGCAGCCATACATGACTACTGGGAATACCATTGCTTTGACCATGCGGACTTTTGTTGGCAGGGTGATGTCTCTACTTTTTATCATGCTGTTTAGGTTCGCCATCGCTTTCCTCCCAAGGAGCAGGCGTCTTTTAATTTCATGGCTGCAGTCACAGTCTGCGGTGATTTGGGATCCCAGGAACATGAAGTCTGTCACTACTTCCACGACTTCCCCTTCTATTTGCCAAGGAGTGATGGCAAACCCAGTTCTCCCAAATAAGAGTCTGCACTCTTAACCACTACACCAAACTGGCAAACTAAAGATCGATTGTAATCCCAGGAGATCTGCAGCCACCACCTGGAGGTGGCAACTTTACAGGGAGAAACTGCCCCCTCCAAACTTTAGTAATATTTTTGTTTTGTACATTCCTCCTCTCTGCAATTTGGTGTAGTAGTTAAGTGCGCGGAGTCTAATCTGGGAGAACCGGGTTTGATTCCCCACTCCTCCACATGCAGCTGCTGGATGACCTTGGGCAAGCCATAGTTCTGACTCTAATCTGGGAGAACTGGGTTTGATTCCCCACTCCTCCACTTGCACCTGGATGGATGACCTTGGGCAAGCTGTAGTTCTGATAAGAACTGTCCTTGAAAAAGAGCAGTTTCTGTCAAGAGCTCTCTCAGCCCCGCCTACCTCACAGGGTGTCTGTTGTGGGAAGGGGAAGGGAAAGGAGTTTGTAAGCCGCTCTGAGACTCCGAGTGAAGGGCGGGGTATAAAGCCAATCTATTCTTGTCTTCTGTCTTCTGTAAATGACCTTGGCGTTTAAGCATATCTTGCGACTGAGAGCGAGTGGGAAGCATTGGCTTTTACTTCTCCCGCCACCATTGCCAACAAAAGCCCCCCCTTCCCTTTAACCCTTTTGCCATTAAGATGACGGTGATGTCATAATTTATTGTGTTACGACCAGTGACTAAAACGGCCTTCACCGAGTGATGTTTTAATAGATGATGCTCGGACGGTGGGTGGGAAAGGGTCAAGTGTCGCTTTTGTGACATAAACTGCCCGTTACGATTATATAATATCAATTATTCCTTGGAAAACTCCATTAGATCAGTGCGTTTGGAACCACGGCAGTCGGGATAGGTTAATATTTTCTTCCCCCAAAGCCGTTTGTCTAATATTAATTATTAACAATAAAACCCACTTTGGATGAGGTTTTGCTTTATAATGACTTATCCCCTTGGAAATACGAGGCCTGTCTTACCAGCCATTCTAGAGGGCATCACGTCCACAAGAAGTGCATAAACAAGCTGTACATCTTACTGGGACTCCTCGGTGTGTAGTCTCCTACGGAATCCAGGCTTATGAGCTAGAGAGCCAGTTTGGTGTCGTGGTTCGGAGCACAGACTCTAATCTGGGAGAACCGGGTTTGATTCCCCACTCCTCCACATGCAGCTATTGGCGTGACCTTGGGTCAACCACAAGTTCTCTCAGGGCTGTTCTCTCCAGGGCAGTCCTCGAAAGAGCTCTCTCATCCCCACCTACCTCACAGGGTATTTGTCATGGGGAGGGGAAGGGGAAGGCTGTGTGAAGACAGAACTGAGTACTGCACCCATCATTAAATTTAATAACAGACTAGCACTTATTCATTCAGATGGTTAATGGTTTTAGTGTTGTTTTAACTCTTTTATTGTAGTTTTATGTGATGATTTTATGTCAGCCGCCCTGAGCCGGCTTTGTCTGGGTGGGCGGGGTAGAAATTTGATAGATAAATACAGAAAGAAATAAAAATAAGGAAGGGAAAGCTGCTCTGAGACTTCAAGTGAAGGGCGGGGTATAAATCCAATCTCCTCCTCCTCCTCCTCCTTCTCTGCAGAATTTATAAAGGAGGAGGAGAGGAGATTGGATTTATACCCTGCCCTTCACTACCCAAAGGTGTCTCAGAGCAGCTTACAAACTCCTTTCCCTTCCCCTCCCCGCAACAGACACCCTGTGAGGTAGGTGGGGCTGAGAAAGCTCTTGACAGAAACTGCTCTTTTTCAAGAACAGCTCTTATCAGAACTATGGCTCGCCCAAGGTCATCCAGCAGCTGCAAGTGGTGGAGTGGGGAATCAAACCCAGTTCTCCCAGATTAGAGTCCGCGCACTTAGCCACTACACCAAACTGGCTCTCAATGTTCCCCAGCATGGTGCCTTTCCTGGTGTCGGCTGTGCCGATTGAATTAACGTTTCAGCGGAGGCAGCCGCCATAGCGATAGCTTTATTCTCCTTCTCTCTCCTCTTCCCCAGTGTATTTGGTTAAATCTTCCCTGTGCTTGGGCTTTCCTTTGTGTGTGTGTTTGTGGCTCCATGTCCCGCGGTGGCCACTTTGCGCCCACCACCCTGTCTCAGGTTTTCAAAGGTGCCTGCAGGCTCAAAACATTACAAAATAATATAAATGGTAACAACCCAAGACAACTAATAAACCGGACAACAGGCTGACAGCACTTAGGATGAAATGAAATAAAATTTCTCTTCTGTAGTTCACAATGTTATTTTATAATAGCTAATAACACTTCCACATTGTTACATATTCTTTCTTCCGTAAACACACCAAAAGTACAGGAAAAAGAAGCGGGTCGACGAAATTCCCCGGATTTGATTTTTGTTTCGTTCACAACTTCATCCGAACACACCGAAGCATCTTACAAAATGACATAAGATTATTATGCAATGCAATACAATTATACATATGTTGAAGCTATTTTTATACGGCTATTTCTATTCAATTAAAAATTATTACAAGGCAATGTACCGTGGCAGTCTCTCTTGAAAACCTACTGTTCATAGTGTCTTCACATGATCTTCCATGCCATGATTTCAAATACTAGAATGTAGGGCTATTTTTGGGTAGGAACGCACAGGAACGGAGTTCCAGCTGGCTCCCAAGTTGGCCACGCCCAGCAGGAACTCATTAGCATAATAGGCCACACCCAACAGCAGAAACGCATTAGAATTGGCTACATTAGGGGTGTGTGGCCTAACATGCAAAGGAGTTCCTGCTACAAAAAAAGCCCTGGGTTTTGACCGCAAACAAGGTCAACAGAAAAAGAAACAAAAAGTGGGCGTGGCTGGATTATCACACTTCTGGTAACATGGGTGTGTGGCCTGATATGCTAATGAGCTTTGCTTTCAGGGCTGTGGCCTAATATGCTAATGAGTTTCTGCTGTTGGGTGTGGCCTATTATGCTAATGAGTTCCTGCTGGGCTTTTTCTACAAAAGGAGCCCTGCTAGAATGTATCTACAAAGACATACATATAGTTGTTCCATTATTGCAATCTACATTTATACAAAAAGCATTTTATAAAGCACATACAAAAAGCATTATTACAAAGAGCTTATTACAAAACGGTTTAAAGTTTACAACTCACCCGCATCCATTATACTGGCTGAGGACCCCTCTTGTAGAGTACTTGACAGCTTTCAGAAACACTGCCGTCTCTCCCCGTATGTGAGCAGCGCTTAGTTAGTCCCCAGCCTGAAGGATGTCTGGCCTTGCCTCAGCCAGGGCCGGGGCCTTCTCAGCCTTGGCCCCTGCCTGGTGGAACATGCTCCGAGTTGAGATCAGGGCCCTGTGGGATTGGTGCTAATGGAGGAGCTTTCCTGAGGAGGTTCTTTTGTATATGGATTGTTGTATATGGATTGTTTCCACGGGCCCTGTAAAATGGAGTTTTCTCACCAGACCTTTGACTGAGTCGGCGGATGTCCACATTACATTGGCCTTCCCTGCTCACTATGACCAAATCAGATCAATTTGTCCTGTCTGTCTCATCTGCCTTAGGGCCTTGCCTATAACAACTTGGTGTGAACTATCAAGAGGAATCTGCCCTGCCCAGCGTGATCACAGCTTGCGCTGAAATTAGACACGATCGAGCTGCTGTTAAGGACTATGTTGTCGAAGGGTTTCATGGCCGGAGTTCATTAGCTGTTGCAGATTTTCCGGGTTGTATCGCTGTGGTCTTGGCATTTCTGACAATAGCACTACAGATAAGAGTAGAACCTCCTCAGGAAACAGGAAACCTCCTCAGGAAACAATCCATATACAAAAGAACCTCCTCAGGAAAGCTCCTCCATTAGCATGTTCACAGCCTGGGGAACACCTACAAGATAATGACTCAGCCCTACCTCACCTTCCTGAGCAGATATAAATGATCTGCCAACCATTTTTCTTCTCACCTCGACACAGAGAGTACCCTACCTTTCTGTGTTATACCTCTGAGGATGCCAGTCACAGCGACTGATGAAACGTCAGGTCTTACAATGCCAAGAGCACAGTTCTACAACCCGGAAAATCTGCA
>NW_015184999.1:0-3599 GCF_001447785.1 Gekko japonicus
GAGATTCTGGAGGTTTTTTGTCATCTTTTAGGCATGGAAGTCACTGGGATTGTGGGGGGAGGTATTTGTGAATTTCTTGCATTGTGTGGGGGGTTGGACTAGATGACCCTGGAGGTCCCATCCAATTCTATGATTCTATGATTCTAAAGACCAACATGGCTACCCTTGTTATCATGCAGCCACTTCAAATAGCATTATTAAATACTCTTAAATTACTGCTTTGCTGAACTGTGAAAAGAGTGTGTCAGGGCAGTGGACAGAACTGTAGTCCAAGAGCAGTGCCCTTATACTGGACTACAGAAGCCTCTTGCCCTTGCAGCTATGCAACCATGCCAGTGCAATGATGAAGATAAGCACACAGAAACAGCAACAGATCACAGAGGAAAGCCATGCTCTGCAAAATGGACAAGATGTTCCTCCACAGATGCCATGAAAAACTCCCCTCTCCATCATGCAGGCATTTCCTCCCCACACACATATTCACATCACCAGAAGAAACACGCATTCCTTTCAGCCTAAGACAAAAGGATGTGCCTGATAACAACAATAGAGAGCCATCAAGTCTTCCTGATGCCCATCAAGATGACACAGCTGTCAAGCATCTGGTCATTAAACCAAAGTACCGGTCCTGCAACCTGATTGGTTCTCTACCTTTCATCCTTTGTCTATCCCATTCCCCAAAGAGGTGTCACTCCTAGCCAAGACATTACCTCCAATTGCCCAGCCATTAATCCCTTTTCTGCCCCATTCACAGTTTAAGTTTTCTTAATATCTCCTGGGCACAAGGTGACCAAAGCAACCCTGCCTCAGGTCACATTTTTGGGTATAAAAAAAGAGCTTTGTGCCATTGCTTGTATTCTTGTTTCTTGCGCTCTTGCTGCTGCTTCTCCTAACCCTACCTTACCTTGTTGGTTCCATTCTCAGCTGGTTTGGAATCAGTCACGTGTGTTACTAGTCAACTCACGGTAATTTCACTGCAGAATCAACTTGTCTCGCTGGACAGCTAAAGTATCACCCCACCAACAATACTTCCTGCTAATGCAAATGTCTCTGTACTTTTCCTGTCTGAATCCTCAGTTCTGTATTATGTGTGTGAGTGTTTGTTTGTATGCTAGAAAACCCTTTAGTAAAGAAATCATTGCTTTATTAATCTAGCCTCAGTGTCTATTCCTGGGTCCTGGGAATTCTAACTCCTGTAAACACAGGTTATGATCTTATAATTAATTCCTTTTTGCCATTTAATACTCATAATTCACCACATTTATTAACAAAATAAGGCAATTTGGCGAACACCCTCTGAAATTATTTTTATTTCTATCTCTCAAACAATTGTGCTAGATGTGATAACGGCATCTTATGTTTATTATTCCATATTAAATTATCATATAATGATTTTAAAATATTTTAATCACATATTCTGACTGAAAACATACTCAGACAAATGCTAAGTCTATTTAGTGGTAGCTATATTGGGAGTCTTTCTTACTGTCTCCATGAGATATTGCTGTTGATATTTTAATTGTAGTTGGGATTTATTTTTTGTTCTCCACAAAAATAAACATTTTGTTGATAACTGGTATATTGAAAGGTGGGCTAAAATAAAATATTACTAATTTATCTATCTCTAAAATTTACAGTGCCATCGTAAGCAGAGTTACCTCATTCTAAATTCATTTAAGTCAATGGGCTTAAAAGAGTATAACAAAAGGGAATAAACAAACAAAATCCAGCAGTTGTAAAGCAACTCACTTGACACACTGGCCAAAAAGCAGAAGGGAAATTAAGGCAAGATATTACTTTCTCAGTTGTTTATTTTTTCTTTTAAGTTTAAATTAAATTCTTTCTTTCTTTTTTATGGTGTATGGCCTATAGGCTCTTAAACCTAATAAATTGAAACTGATTACTTTCTCAGTCAATATCAGGAATTTTCAAAAGAAAGATTTTAATCCAGATCTGTTCTCCAAGACTTTTTCTACATGGGTTACATACCTCAGGATCACTGCTTTTGGGAAGTAAGCTTTTTTCCTGGCTTCTCCACAGCATTGTAGTGCAATTGTGCACTTTCAGGGGTTCCCTGGCTTTTCTCCAATCTTTCCCAAGTCTACTTTTCTGCACAGTTTTGAGAAAAATCACAACAGAGCCTGGATGGCTATACTATGGGAGGGCAGCCATTTCCCTTCTGCCACCAAGAGGTTATTTTTAATTGGCAATTGTATATCACTATGTTATTATAACTATGTGTCTGTTTTAAACAGGAATGTGTTTTTAAAATTCAGCCATGAAAACACTATGCATAACTTCATTTTGAAACATACTGCCGCAATGCCAACACAACCCTGTAGCAAGGCAAACCTCTATTTTAATTAAAAACCTGTTGAACGTAATCAAATGGATGGTTCTACCAGGACATTATGTGATGAGATCAGATTGCTTAAACAGAACAAACAAGCTGGCAATCTGCAGCAGGTGACAAAAACCCATTTAAGTATCTTTTAGCTGGGGAAAATATGTTTTCTTTACTCCTTAATGGTAAAACACACCAAACACAGAAGCAGAACACATACTCAGGAAAGAGATTGGAATCTGAGGCTTTGTGTGTGGGTACACAAGAGACAACAACCAGGAGAACCAATTCCACTCGCCAGTAAAATTCAATAGTTTGGAGATAAAACAATGGCCTTGGGAAAATTTGAGCTATGGAACTTGGTTACACCCAGGGCTCTTTTTGTAGAAAAAGCCCAGCAGGAACTCATTAGCATAACAGACCACACCCAACAGCAGAAACTCATTAGCATATTAGGCCACACTCCTGATGACAGCTCATTAGCATATTAGGCCACACCCCCATGTTACCAGAAGTGTAGTCATCCAGCCACACCCATCTTTTGCTTCTTATTCTGTTTACCCTGTTTGTTGTCAAAACCCAGGGCTTTTTTTGTAGCAGGAACTCCTTTGCATGTTAGGCCACACATCCCTAACGTAGCCAACCCTAATGAGTCTCTGCTGTTGGGTGTGGCCTATTATGCTAATGAGTTCCTGCTGGGCGTGGCCAGCTCGGGAGCCAGCTGGAACTCCGTTCCTGTGCGTTCCTGCCCAAAAATAGCCCTGGTTACACCTATGCATACCCACAGTGACTCCCACAGTGACTTCCAGAAAAGCAAATTGCCAAGGGATGACAGGAAAGGACATAGGGTTGCCAACTGGGGGCTGAGGAGGAGGAGGAAGAGGGGGACCTCAGACAGATACAATGCCATACTGCCCACACTCCAGACAAGCTGTTTCCAGTCTCCAGGTGACAGCTGGAGAGATCTTAAAGCTTTGGTGCTAATTCAAAGTGCTGCAATTTATCAATAGCTATACACTTCATTGCAAACAATGTTGTTTAAGGACCCAAATACTAGACTGAAAATAGATGCGACTGTAGTTTCAAACTGTAAAGCTGTATTTAACTATGTTCTCTTCAACGCTAATATACCTCCCCCACACACAACTGAAACCTGTAAGGGTTTTTTTTTTTGCCTTTGTTTCCTAAGCCACCTACAAGATTTTCCTCCTGATGAACAACACTGACCCCTCACAGAAGCTTCTTGAACAACTAG
>NW_015185000.1:0-3441 GCF_001447785.1 Gekko japonicus
TAGGCTGATCCTGCACTGAGCAGGGGGTCTGTATGGCTCCTTCCAACACCATGATATTATGATTCTATGACTCAGTGGACTTTTTGTCCAATGTAAGTTGCCAGCGGCTTGATTCATATAGTCTTCTGGTGATCTGGGTGCCATTAGGAATCCAAACTTTCTCTTTGAGGTGAGCTCGTGAGCACTGGGCACCTCTGGGTAGGTGTCTGACCACTGGGGACACTCCATATGCCCTTCACCCCAACCATGCCATAGTTCTGACAAGTTGAGAAGAAGCAAACAACCGTGATGTGTTATGCCAAAAAAAGTCCCCAAGGACTAGAAATTTCTTTTCTAGCAAAGAAGTATGTTTCTGACCCTGGGTGGATTTTTGATTTGGCTTTCTTAACTGATACCACCAAGCATCTAAAACATTGAATCCAAGGTTGCAGGGAAAAGGAACGCTTGTGTGTGATGTGTATTCTGAACGGAAAGCTTCTGGAGCAAAACTCAACTTTTTTGTGAAGTGATTCAGTGAAAGTCACTTGTCAAACTTCTCATCGGGGTCATCTGGGACGACACTCTTGTAGTTACATCGGGCATCGTGGGAGCAAGACTCTGGTTTGTGGGCAAAAGCTCTATGGTACAATTAACCTCTACCATAGAGTTTTGCCCCAAAACCAGTATCCCCCCCAAAGCCTACATCATTTCCGGATAACGTGGCCATATTGCATCTGGCTTCACCCCTGTTTGGGGTCGGTGATTGGGGGGGAGGGGCACCTGAAACTGTGGGACCCCCACCTGCACAGGGGGCTCTGGCATCCCTGCTAGCCTCACTAATCTGTGCTACAGTAAACTCAAGGCTGGATTACTGCAGTGTTACCAGAGGCATCCATTTTGGGACTATTTTATGGATTATGCCTTGTGAATATAAGCTTGATACAGAACGGGTTAGTGAAGAGACTGTGGAACTCAGAGTTCAACCATGGGGCAAGCCAAGACAATGCCAGCTGCATAGGATGATCAACACCTAGCCAGCAGGGCCCCCAGAGTCGTTAAGCTCATCATGTATGCAAACATGAAGGTTGATCACTAACACAGGAACTCATCAGCCCGCCCAGACCGAGTGTCTCCACCTGACAAGCTTAACAATAGAAGTCCTCCCGTGCCAGACCAACAATAGAAGTCCATTACACATAGCAACAACCACGTCAGTGCTACTGGTGACCCGGCACGTACCCCCTGCTCCCGCCCAGGCACCTCCCCTTTAGTTAATCAATAGATTGAATATTGACATCATAACCAATCACTGACCTTCGGGGTCGGGCTACCTGGTGATCCGTTTGAGCCCACCCCCTCCCCTCGCAGCAGAGACCTTAAAACATCTTGCACAGAGCCAAGAGGGCAGCCTACCCTTACCAACGACCTCTCCCTGTCTGCTTGAACCTCTCTTGACCCACTTGCTATACCAAACTCCCGATAACCGCTTTGCCTTAGTCTGCAGCTAAGGTCAATCCACGTGTTCCCGGCTGGTCTGGATTCACGTGTTTTCTACCCCATTTTCTTCCCCTTCCGCCGTCCCATCCAGCTGGAAGTTTTCGGAGCTGAGCCACGCTATAGGTAAATATACCCCACCAACGATATTCCTGCTCATGCGACTGTGCTGTGATATCTAACTTGTTTTCCTAGTTCTTGTATGCCTGTGTGGTTTTATTATTATTCTTGTGTGATTGAACTATATACCCAGTAAAGAAAGTTTTGTTTAACTTCTGTTTCGTCTCTTCATTGAAACGTAACGGCATAGCCCATCCTGCGTATACATTGACCTGAATCCCGATCATTAAACTGTTCCAATTGCCTCTCTTAAAGAGCGATTCGGCTAACAGCAGCATGCTTTGTGTGAAATTGCAGGGAATTTCAAAGAAAGAAAGCTCCAGTTTTCTCCTCCTCCTTCCTCTAAAAGAAACAAGGCAGAGAGACATTTTACACAAGTATTCATTAGCCTGGCATGCTGATCGGGCAAGGCATTTGGAAGCGGATCCGTGGGTGCGAGCATCCCAATATTTATTGAAAGCAAAGGATATCAAGTTAATACAATATGATATAGTCATGGCAATGATGGTTCTCAATATTGTTAGCTATGAGCATTGATATCTTGTATCACTCTGCAGAGAAATTGAAGGGGAAAAATGCATGTTTCTGCTCAGAAGCCTGAAAGTGGAGGAAGATAAGGAAATTCAAGGGAAACTGGAAAGGAATAACAGGAGCAGATGCTGGTGGGAACATTGAGGGTTCACATAGAGTAGCCGACCTCTGCACACGGCCTGGAGACCTCCCAGAATTACAACTGACCTCCAGGCTACAGAGATCAGTCTCCTTCGGAGGGTGGACTCTGTGGCATTATATCCTGCCGAGGTTCCTCCCCAGGATCTACTCTGAAGTCTCCAAAAATTTATCAACCCAGAGTTGGCAACCCTCCACATGACCATTGAAAATGAGTGAGCCGATTTGCACTATTCCCTTATGGTACCACAGTGGTACTTTCCCATCCCCACATAAGCTTCGAGAAGCAAGTCCATAAATCTTGCCTCCAGTTCACCAGAAGACATTTAGGCAACTCCCTCACAAGCAACAGTCCCCCCACTCTCCAGAAACTCCAAGCTCTTCCTCTCCTATTCCAAATTTCTCCTTCACAATTACCCCGTGAGAAATGGTGACACTTCTTAATGGTGTTACAGCACCGATGACATTTTTTTAAAAAATGAAGTTGTTACTCTATTTGGCAGGGGCAGTGGTTCAGTAGTACAGCATCTGTTTGGCACGGAGGAAGTCCTAGGCTCAGTCTCTGGCATCTTCTGCTAAAAGGACCAGATAGTAGGTGACGTGGAAGACCTCCACCTGAGACCCTGGAGAGCCACAACCAGCTTCATGTGTGTCCGTGTGTGTATGCAGGAAGTGTTTGTTTTAGAGTCCTTCATGCCAGGAAAAGTTTGATTAAAGGATCAGATGTGGTTTCAGAAGAGAAGAACACATTTGAGTAATCCAGGGTTTCAAAACAATATGTTTACAGGATCGGTGTCAGAGGTATAGCTTATGATCTATGGCAGGGTGGGTTTTTTCATATTTTTGTCAGGTTCTAAAAGTCAGCCTTTTAGAAATGGGTAATTCAGTGATTTAAGGAACTGTTGGGATGTAATATATGTAATGAGATGTGACCAAGTTGGCATCATTGTTTTTAGCTATGGGATCTGTGGCAGTTCAGACGAACTCTTTTAACATCTTTCAGTGGAAAGTCTAAAGTAGGGGTGTCAAACATGCAGCCCGGGGGCTAGATGAGGCCCCCGGAGGGCTTCTGTCATGGTCAGAATGCAACAGCACAGACATTTTGATGCAATAATTCAGAGCTAGAGGTGTCAATTATCAGATACTGTTGAATAAAGAAAATATTGGAAGAGTGCTAAT
>NW_015185001.1:0-5401 GCF_001447785.1 Gekko japonicus
AATAACCTAGTTTGGTGTAGTGGGTAGATGTGTGGACTCTAATCCGGGTTTGATTCCCCATTTCTCTACTTGCACCTGGCTGGATGATCGTAGTTCCGCAAGACGTAGTTCTGAGCTGTTCTTGAAAAAGAGCAGTTTCTGTCAGAGCTCTCTCAGCCCCACCTACCTCACAGGGTGTCTGTTGTGGGGAGGGGAAGGGAAAGGAGTTTGTAAGCCACTCTGAGACTCCTTTGGGTAGTGAAGGGTATAAATCCAATCTCTTCTTCTTCCATGTTTGAGAACTCTGGTCTCTCTCTATTGATTCAGTCACTCTCTTGCCAGTCTCCAACCAACCAAGAAAAGAACTCAAGAGGAACGGGAGGGTCCCTGGGAAATAGACCGGGGGTCCCAGAATACCAGAACACTAATCTCTCCTGGTCTGGAGGTATGGCTGCTGTTTCCAGACCTCTGAAAAGATGATGGTTCAACAGTCTCTCTTCACTGCCTGTTCCTGAGACAAAGGGGGAAGGAAGGGTGTTTGTTTGCTTGTTCCCTGCTTCACACAACCCCTTCCCTGTGTACACGCAACACATTTTTAAACACTTTTGACTGAATTCTGGGAGAGGCAGAAAGGAAGCACATGGTACACATAAGTCTCAGGGATTACAAATGCGGCCAATAGATTTCAGAGCAGATGTCCGTAATCTCCTTCAGGGGGAAGGGTGCCGTGTAAAGGATATTTAAACAGGGGTCTGCTTTACTTGTGTTCTCGCTTCTCATGAACCCACAGAACTGGGTCCTGCTCAGGTACAAAGAGAGGAGTGACCCGGGGAGACCCAGGTTTCGCCGGGATCATTCTTTTTTTTTTTTTTGAAAGTTTTATTTATACAGCGTTTTGCATATATCCTTCTTACATTGTATAAATCGTCAAATTTTGGAGTCTTTCTTATATACATTCTCTAATCAAATATATAACAGTTTCCATCTCTTATCGAAAACCTCTCTGTTTTTCCCTTGCAATATCATACTTAATCTATCCATTTCTGCTAATGATAATATCTTTTCTATTATTTCTATTTTTGAAGGTATTTCATCTGTTTTCCATTTACTGGCTAATAACATTCTTGCTGCAGTAAAAAAGTACGTTATAAAGTATATACTTGTCCTATTATATGTAATAGGAATCATGTTTAATAAAGCAATTTCTGGTGCAAATGTTATCTGAGTCCCCATTATTTCGTTTAATATACTATATATTCTTTTCCAATACTTTTGTATTATGTCGCAGTTCCACCACATGTGAATATATGTTCCTACATTTCGTTTACATTTCCAGCAGTTTCTATTCATATTTGTATAACATTTTGCCAGTTTCTCAGGCATCCAATGCCATCTGTAAAACATCTTATAGATGTTCTCTTTATATGGGATGGCTTTCATTTGTTTTATTGAATTCCACGTTTTCTTCCATTGATCAGTATTTATTTTCTTGTGTAGATCTTTTTCCCACTTTATCATCGTTCCTTTTATCTTTTCATCTAACATATAGTCTTCCATTAGTAACCTATATATTTTTTGAATTAGTTTGTCACTGGATGACAACCATATTTTATCTAAATCATTTCTTTCATTATAAAAGCCCCTTTTTTGTCTATATTGTATCTAGTTACTAATTGAGTCTTCTCCCACCATGAAAATTTAATGTTTTGTTTCAACATTATTCAAAACCTTTATTGGCATGGATCAGAGTCATAAACAGTCACCCTTCAGTTCATTGATTAAACACATAACTTCCTCACTATGATTCTATGAAATAAATGCAGCCAATACATGTGGGTGTTTAATGCTAAGCTTTTAATATTTGGTTTTTAAAAAACTATATTATTCCTGTTCTTTGATTTTTTTTTTGAAAGTTTTATTTATACAGCGTTTTGCATATATCCTTCTTACATTGTATAAATCGTCAAATTTTGGAGTCTTTCTTATATACATTCTCTAATCAAATATATAACAGTTTCCATCTCTTATCGAAAACCTCTCTGTTTTTCCCTTGCAATATCATACTTAATCTATCCATTTCTGCTAATGATAATATCTTTTCTATTATTTCTATTTTTGAAGGTATTTCATCTGTTTTCCATTTACTGGCTAATAACATTCTTGCTGCAGTAAAAAAGTACGTTATAAAGTATATACTTGTCCTATTATATGTAATAGGAATCATGTTTAATAAAGCAATTTCTGGTGCAAATGTTATCTGAGTCCCCATTATTTCGTTTAATATACTATATATTCTTTTCCAATACTTTTGTATTATGTCGCAGTTCCACCACATGTGAATATATGTTCCTACATTTCGTTTACATTTCCAGCAGTTTCTATTCATATTTGTATAACATTTTGCCAGTTTCTCAGGCGTCCAATGCCATCTGTAAAACATCTTATAGATGTTCTCTTTATATGGGATGGCTTTCATTTGTTTTATTGAATTCCACGTTTTCTTCCATTGATCAGTATTTATTTTCTTGTGTAGATCTTTTTCCCACTTTATCATCGTTCCTTTTATCTTTTCATCTAACATATAGTCTTCCATTAGTAACCTATATATTTTTTGAATTAGTTTGTCACTGGATGACAACCATATTTTATCTAAATCATTTCTTTCATTATAAAAGCCCCTTTTTTGTCTATATTGTATCTAGTTACTAATTGAGTCTTCTCCCACCATGAAAATTTAATGTTTTGTTTCATCATTTGCTCTTCCGTTTTTAAATTATTGATTGGATCTAACAGTTCTTCATATGTTATCATGTATTTTTTATCAAGTATTGTCAACATTGCAGAAGCTTCTATTGGTACCACCCATTTTGGAGTTTTCAAATAGAAACGTATTTTGATTTCTTTCCATATTTTCATCAAAGATCCCCTTATCGTATGTTGTAAAAAGTTTTTTATAATCTTAACATCTTCGTACCACAGATAATTGTGCCAACCCATTAGGAGATTATGCCCTTCTAGTTTCAATAGTCTATTATTTTCTAGTGTTATCCATTCCTTTATCCAGGTCAATGCCGATGCTTTATAGTATTGACTCCAATTTGGTAATCCAAAACCCCCTCTCTCTTTTTGATCTTGCATATTCTTACGATTTATCCTTGCTTTTTTATTATTCCATATAAATTTGTCACATATTTTCCCGAATTCTTTAAAGAAATCATCTTTTCTCAAAATTGGAATGGTTTGGGCCAAAAATATAAATCTAGGGATAATGTTCATTTTAATGGTTGCAATTCTGCCCATTAGTGATATCTTTAAATTATTCCATAGTTCCATAGTTATCCCATAGCCGGGATCATTCTTGACAGGATCTTTTCCAGATCACAGGCAGAGCAGATGTCTGTAAATCTCCTTCAGGGGGAAGGGTGTGGTGTAAAGGATGGCAACAGAGAAATGAGGATCTGGCCCCTCCCAGAGTCCTCCTGAGGGCCTCTCATCCCCACCTTTGCCTCAGGCCAGGACACCTTCTTTGCCTTGGCTGAGGGCCACAACACTGGCCTCTGTTGCGCATGGGCAAAAACACACCCAGGAACACAGGAAGCTGCCTTCTACTGAAGTCAGTGTTGCCCACTCAGTCTGGCAGGAGCTCTCCGGGGTCTCAGGCAGAAGTCTTTCACATCCCCTCTGACCTGATCCTTTTTACTGGAAATGCTGGGGATTGAACCTTGGACCTTCTACATGCCAAGCAGATGCTCTTCCAGAGAGCCACAGTGCCCCCCCCCCATGTAACGAGACAGGCCTCAAAACTGTGAGGAGCTATTCAATATTTTGATTCATGCCTCCTCACAATGGTAGCAATTAGTACCTTTGGCACCAAGGAAAGATCCTTACCCAGAAAGGCCACATTCCTATAGTTCTCCAGCATGACTTCCCTGTACAGAGCTCTTTGTCCCGGATCCATCAGGGCCCATTCTGCCTGAGTGAAATCGATGGACACCTCCTCAAAGGAAAAGGGACCCTAAAAGAAAAAGCAGATTCCCTCCTCAGAGACCACGGCAGGCAGAGATTGCACACTGGAAGGGAGTAGACTGGGATGGTACTGGATGTATGGCTTGAGAAGAAGAAGAGATTGGATTTATACCCCATCCTTCACTCGGGGTCTCAGAGCGGCTTACAAACTCCTTTCCCTTCCCCTCCCCACAACAGACACCCTGTGAGGTTGGTGGGGCTGAGAGAGTTCTTTCCAGAACTGCCCTTGAGAGAACAGCTCTGACAAAGCTATGACTTGACCAAGGTCATCCAGCAGCCGTAAGTGGAGGAATGGGGAATCAAACCCGGTTCTCACAGATTAGAGTCTGCGCACTTAACCACTGCACCAAAATAGTTCTTGAGCAGGGTGAAGGATCTCTTGCCCAGACACCTTGTAGAAACTGCAGGAGTGACTGCTCCCCTGAGAAAGGAAGAGGGACCCCGGCTGTCCCCTGCTCATCTCATTGTGGCAGAAAAATCAGCGAGCCTGGGGGCATTTCTCTATAACAGCCTGGATTCGCTGAGGCCTCTTTGTTTGGTTCTCTATGAGCTCTTCTTGACTAGACCAGGGCACTCTGCATTTCACACTCTTGCACTGTGTTTGTAGTGAAGTATTCTATGCTGAATACGGAAATTTTATGGTTTTATCCTAAAAGATATGTAAGTCCTAAAGTGCTTTCTGTCCTTTGGAAGTTCTTATTTTGTAAATAACCTGGTTTTGTTTGAGAACTAGAGTCTCTCTCTGTTGACTCACTCACACCCCACCAAGAAAAGAATTCAAGGGGAATGGGAGGGTCCCAGAGAAAGAGTCCAAGGGTCCCAGAATACCGTAACACTCATCTCTCCTACCTGCACTGGAGGTACGGCCGCCGTTTCCAGACCTCTGAAAAGACGACGGCTCAACAGCATCTCTTCACTGCCTGTTCATGAGACAAAGGAGGAAGGAAGGGTGTATTTGCTTGCTTGTTCCCTGCTTCACACAACCCCTTTCCTGTGTACACTCAACACATTTTTAAACACATTTTTAAACACTTTTGACTGGATTCTGGGAGAGGCAGAAGAGAAGCACTTGGTACGCATGAGCCTCAGGGATGATAAATATGGTCAATAGATTTCAGACTTCCATGAGACTTGTGTTTGCTCTGCGGGGAGGGAAAGATGTCGCACGACACGTCACTGTCACATTCGGACCAGACGTGACTTGAATGCCTATGGAGACTCGAGGGTCACATGATCTGAGTTTTCAGAGTGTCGCTTGGCACGCTCATCGCCCAACCAGGTTTCCACAGCGAGGCACAACATCAACATGACATCACATCTGTCCCAAGACCCTCCCCACCACTCCTGGGGGGGGATTTCCAGCCCACAGCCCCTCCTTCCCATCCCAGCATCCTCT
>NW_015185002.1:0-3330 GCF_001447785.1 Gekko japonicus
GCTAGCCTGGGCTATTTAGGTCAGGACCCTTAAAAACATACTAGCTCAGAATTCCCCAAAACATGTTCTTTTACTAAAATATATCTTCTCATATTACTATTCTACACTGTGTTAGGGTTGCCAAGTCTGAATCTCGCCACAGCGGGGGACTCCGGCTGACGGCTGGAGTGCGCGTGTGCGCACCGCATCCACGTCACTCAGAAGTGACACGACCACGCTGGGCACACTGGGGGTGGGACCACGACCATCCGAGGGAAAACCATAGAGTTTTCCCTTGGATGACCGTGGTCCCGCCCCCAGCGTGCCCGGCGTGCCTGTGTCACTTCCGGGTGATGTGCACATCGCGTGCTTTGGGGGTGGGGTTCCCCCCGGGGCCCAATACGCTGGTGGTGGGGAACGGGCCTCTGGGGCAGGGGTTTCCCCGCCCCCGGGGGGACTTGGGAAGCCTACACTGTGTGCAAGCATAACAGCAGCAATACCCTACCTGTTTTCTTCCAAGCTAGTTTCTATAGTATGAGTAAGTTCATACCTTTTCCAAGGGAAAAGGTATGAACAGTGCCCTGGGCTTCTGTATGGCAAGGATCAATATGGTGTCATGCAGTGACTCTCTGTCAAGGGGCCTTCTGTCTACAGCACAGACCAAACTCTGCTGAAGAGGCTTGGTTCCCCTTTTCTGTCCTAATAGTTTCCATAGTAACAAGCAGGTATTAGTAATGAAACGTATGGGCTATAACTCTTGAGGAATGTGTGACTGATCTACTTCTGTACTCTGCTATTCCCAGCTGCTGGGGAAATTATTTTTTTGTAGTTTGGGGAACTGACAACTGGGTGTGTAACCTTAGGCGTAGGCTTTTACTTCTTCTTCTTTTTCTTTGCCAGTGATCAAGCACGTTAGCTGTCAATAGAATCTGGTTATTAAAAAATGGAGTAAACCTTTGTACCTCCTTGGAACCTCATCATGCTGTTGGGTGTGTTACTCCCTTTGGAGACATATTCAAAGTCACTGATCCCAAATTAGTAAATTCTTGGGATGCTTAATAACCACTCTTTTGTACACACAACCAGGGGAGGTAAGAAGGAGAAATAGGATAAGGTTATACATCCATGCCAACCCATATTGTAATAGGGTTGCCAGCCTCCTGCTGGAGGCAGGGGACCCTGGGGTCCTGGTCCACACCCCTTGCCACTGATCAGCTGGCCAGCAGAGGGACTTACCAATAGCAAGAGGAAGGCCCAGGCTACATCACCGGCGAGTGCCAGAAGTGACACCATCACATCAGCAATGTTGAGGTAACACTCTGGTATTTGGGCAAAAGCTCTATGTTAGAAGCCATTTTTACCATTTTACCAATGCCAGAGCATTGCCAGGATAGCCCAACATGATGACATCACTTCTGGTATGTACTGGAAGTGATGTCATCACATTACCAGCAACATAGTCTGGGCCTCCCTCCTGTTCCTGGTAAGTCCTCCCCATCCTCTGCCGGTTGCCAGGAGAGATGTGGCAACCAGGCCCATAGCTACAGTGGGAAGTCTCAGGGCCAGGCCCCCCGACTTACCGCCCAGGCCTCCTGACTTCCCATCCAGCCAGGTTTTTTTTTTCTCGTGTGCGCCACAGCCACGCTGAGCTGATTCGTCTCCTTGATTTGCCTGCTGGCAGTGTATCTCTGGCTGGCTGCAGGCAAGGCATGCCACAGGGCACATCTGATCCCTACTCCAGCCCTCTCTCATCACTTTAACTTTTACTTTCTTGTTGCTCCCCCCACTTATTTAAATGGTCCCCGAAGTAAAGAAGAAGAAGAAGAAGAAGAAGAAGAAGCTTGGCTATGACCCTGCTGGCAACCCTATAGAATTGTGGTGACTGGAATTTATGGGAGTGATTCTGAGGATTACACCCACAGAGTGGTGGCTATTCTAGATTATTTAGGGCAAAATAAATGAGTCTGATCTTATATATACTTATTGTAAAAACTCCTGGAGGTTC
Organism: Gekko japonicus; assembly: GCF_001447785.1. Taxonomy (NCBI): domain Eukaryota; kingdom Metazoa; phylum Chordata; class Lepidosauria; order Squamata; family Gekkonidae; genus Gekko; species Gekko japonicus. The sequence goes on from NW_015185002.1 coordinate 1,985, forward strand.
TGGAGCCAGTGTGACAAGGTAGAGATTGAAACAGTAAAGAAGTTTGCTTAGAAAATGTTTTCTTTCCTTTGCAGAGAGAGTGCTCAAGCTTCTCATTGAAAAAGCACCAACCCAATCAATACACATGAAAACTGGAGACTTGGGAGAGCTGGGTCTATAGCTAGGCTTTTACTGTCCTAAGCAATTACTTTCATGAATTCTGTTGTTTGCTCAACCATTCTATTGCAGTGGGGCTGTCTCTGACTGGTTGTGCTGCTCAGATGTCTGAAGAATCCGGCAGTTGGTTTATACTTGTTTATGATCTAGATAGAGCAGCCTTCTAGAACACCCTAATTACAAAGCAGAATGTAACATAAAACTGTATTTTAGGGTGCGTTCAGACTTTTTTTTGGTGGGGTTTGAGGGGGCCACCCAACCCCGCCATTATGCCGGCTCAAATTTAATTCCGATCTTTTAAATCCGTCCTCGCATGACCAGACATCCCCCAGGGGAATCGCCTTACCGTGTGCTGCTCCCGCTGTGGGTTGTCTAGACAGTGTCCACTGGAGGAGGCATGCATGGTGGGTTTTTTTAAAATATACCTTTTTGTGCATGCACATAGGCGTGGTATCGTGGCCTTGTTTATCTGCGCATGCGCAGAATCAAGATTTTTAAAAATGGCGCCTGTTTGGGACGTCAGACCATCCCGAACAGGCACAATTTTTAAATTGTGCACTGATTGTGTGCTGGAACGATCAGACGGGGGCAAGTCCGTGATTGGCCCGTTGGAACCGAAAACTCCAGATTTTAACTAGTACCTTTTTAGTACGGCTCCAAAGCATGGCAAAACGGGGTGCTCATGGAAGACGGACGTTTCCCAGATGTTGATGTCTGGACATTACATTTAAATCCATGAGGCACTTGTGCCTCGCGTGGATCTAAAGAGCCGTCTGAACGTACTCTTATAGTATGGGCAATTCAGTTTCACAGTGGTCAATACACCACAGCAAAGAATTCTGATGAATGTGAATCTACATAAATCAGTCAAGATATAAGGGACAAATATACTACATGACATCTTTGTACTCTGGATTACAAACCTGGTGCTAAAAGCTTGGATTACAGATTTAATTATGAGCTTGTTGAGGTTTGGGTGCCAGGCGAAAACTTCTTTATTTTGTACAGGCTTTGGTTAAACAGTTCTTGTTAATTTTATGTGCCCTCATTCTCCCAAGTGTTCTTGTCAAATTATTTTATCACATTCTGTTGTTTTGTTCTGTAGTGTTGACTGATTTTATTCTTCTGCCTTTATCTATTTTGCTGATTCTTTTTTTTTTGGGGGGGGGGGTAATTGTTCTGTCTTGATT
>NW_015185003.1:0-3270 GCF_001447785.1 Gekko japonicus
TTGAAGGCATCCCAAATTGTTTCTATAGGTGTCTCCTTTGGAGTATTATTCCTAAAAAACTCTTGTATTATTGTTTTAGTTTTTTCTACTACCTCTTTATCCTTTAAGATGTACATATTCATTGTCCATCTTGACTTCCTACTCCTGGCTTTTAGAATTAATAATATTGGATTATGGGCCGCAAGTGTGCGTGGTAATATTTGTATCTCTTGTACAATTTTGATGAGGTCGGTCGACAGCCATACCATATCAATCCTAGACCACGTATTGTGATGGGCCAAGAAGAAAGTAAATTCCTTCTTGTAAATATTTTTAGTTCTCCATACATCTATCAAAGAAAACTCTTCCGCTAAATGAAGGAATGTTTTTGGTAAAGTGTTGCTTACTTTTGGGGGTTTTGTTTTATGGGATTTCCTATCAATTTTTGGGTCATACACTGAATTAAAATCCCCTACTATACAAATCTCTTCAAATGGTACTTCAAGCAATTTTTCTTGTAAGCGTTTGTAAAAAAGGGCCTGGTTTTGGTTGGGTGCATAAATATTCACTAATAAGATTTTTTTCCCCTGTCTTACAATTGAGACCGCTAATCCCCTTCCATCTTCTAATTCAAACTCTAATTTGGGTTGCAAATATTCTTTTACGTAGGTTGATACTCCTTTCTTCTTTTTATTTTTGTCTGCATCTGTGAACAGCCTTCCTAGTTTTTTCTGAGTGAAGTATTTTTCTTCACCTTTTTTATGTGAGTTTTTTGAATACGTGTTATGTCTGTATTGAGCTTGTGTAATTGATGAAATATTTTTCTTCTTTTTTGTGGGCCATTAAGCCCATTTACATTGACTGATATGACTTTAATCATCTGCATCTTCTCCATCTTCTCTGTCTTTGGTATTCTTTTCTATCTTCTTATACTGAAATCTCATGAGAACGTTGGATGTGGATTTTTCCGGGTTTTTTCTTTCTCTTTTCTTTTTTGTCTCCTCTTTTTCTACTGATACTGTGGGTGGCGTACTCGTTCCTTCCTCTGTGTCTTCTTCCGTTGTGCCTGGTGATTCTTCCTCATTTTGTCCCCCTAGGTCTTGTCCATGTCCAGAAAGTTCTCCATTTTGAAAATTGAATTAATATTATATCTTCTCCCAGCATATGTGAAGAGCAGACCTTCTGGTATAAGCCATCTGTAAATTATATTGTTACGCCTAAGTACTTTAGTCGATTTTGTATAAGCAAATATTTTCTCTCTTACCCGCCGTGGGGTATCTTTCAGGAATTTAACTTGGTTGTTATCTGTTACCACTTGGGTCTGTCTGGCTGCCTGCAGAGTTTTATCTCTTAGATCTTTACTGCTGAATTTAATATGCACTTCTCTTGGCGTTTTATTTCTCCTTGCATACGAGGTATTTTTCCTATAAATTAGGTCGATGTTTTTCTCTAAATCTTCTTTTTGTCCTAATTTTAATTCTTCTGCTAATAATTTGGCCATTTCGCCTTTTAGGTCTTTCCCTTTTGATTCAGGGAAATTTTGACATCTGATCACATATTTCCAGAGAAATTAAAGTTTGTACTATCCTCTCCATGTTTGCTTTTGGCTTTTAGCTCTTGAAAATCTTCTTGAAGTTCTTTTTTATTTTCTTCTAATTTTTGCAGGTCTTTAGTGTTTTGCTCAGATTCCTGTTTACACTCTTCCATTTGCTTTTTGAGTTCTTCTATATCCGCAAAAATAGCTTCCATTTTTGAGTGAATAGGTTGCATTTCCGTTTTCACTATTGTTGGTAAAATCGTTTCGACTGTTTCTTTCACCACTTGTGTGACTGCTTCTTTAACCGAGTCCTGTACTGTTTGTGCGACTATGTTTTGAACCCACGATTTTAAGTCTGCTTTTAGTTCTTCTGTTAAGATAGTGATTGTCGGATTAATTGAGTGTTGTAATCTTGCTTGTGTTTTGGGCGAAGGTATTGAAGATTTCCTTGTGCCTGACCCCGATGCCATTTTAGAATTTTTAGCAAGTTTCAATTTATGTAAAGCAATCTTAGTTTGTAGTTGAATGCTTTTTTTAAGTGGAGCTGCTGGAATTTATTCATAAAGCTTTAACTTTCTAGCCTAGTTCTTTAACTTTTTAGCCTGATTATTTTAATTTTTATTGTATGAGTAAATAATTTTAATTGTATGCTTAAATAATTTGATTACTTACTTACTTGTGAGCCTCTCTTGTATTATTATCTTTTGGATCTTCCTATTGGGCTATTCACTTAATATTTCTTTCTCCTATCTTATTTGTAGGGCTATTGGGCTTCAATATTAACCTGTTTATTTATTTCCCTTCAATTAAAGTTGTTTTTTCCCTTAATCTTGTTCCTATATTAACTCCCAGTTACTTACGTTAATTATCTAACAGCTGTGTGCATTAATTGCACCTTGGATCGGCCTATACTTTTAGGTATCAATTATGTATAAATTAATTCTAAATTTTACTACTTAATTAATTAATGATAAAATTTTGTAAATATTTATATTGATTATTCTTCCCTTATTTCCTAAAAGTAATCTTCCCTTTCTATATTATGATATCTATATATATCTATGAATGCATCTCTGAGTTTTAATTCAGTTTCTAGATTCCAAATGTGCTTTTGGAATTCCTAGCCTCTCTTATAATGGTGTTTAGATCAGTCTATTATTTGGTGTTGTAATTCTTACTATAAAGCATTTCCAAGCCTTGCCATAAACCATCAAAAGTCCCTCTGTCTTCGTCATCCAGCCGCGCTTCCTTCTCCAATCGCAAATCACAGTCCCCGACTTATCTGACTGGTCCCTCCATCTGCTGAAGCTTGTGTCACGCCCTCTGGCTCCATCTGTCTCTGTTTGACTCCAACCGTTCCTCTCCGCCTTTCCGCCTCTCCGCTAGGTTGCTGCCGCTTCCCACGTCATGCCCCTTCACTCTGCACACTCCACATGCTCTCCGCCTCGTTGCACTCCTCCCTTCCTTACTCTCGAATCGTCTCTTCCTTGCACACACGTTGACCCTCTACTTTTCCTTCACAAGACAATAATGACCCATTGTTGACTTTAGCACCAGTTCCCTGGTTGATCGTTTCGTAAATTTTAAATAAGTTTCCCCTGGGAGTTTATTTTTCTTTATAAAGTCCGGATAAGTCCTGTACGCCACATCCATTTCCTTAATTAAGTCTTGTTTGTAATCCATTAGTGGGGCCAAGGCAACTGCCAAGAGTTCCTTTAGAAACTCATCCTCAGGTATTCTATGGAAACGTAGAA
>NW_015185004.1:0-3808 GCF_001447785.1 Gekko japonicus
TACTTTCCCCAGGATTCCACTGTTGTTTATTTCAGATTTAGTTAGTAGAATTTCTAAAATCCCTGCATGGGAGCCCAGCAATTTATAACACCATCCAACTTTTTCCCCATTCTGTTTGCATTCGTTTCTCCTCTGTGGCCATTTTTCCCCTCAATGGTAACACACTGCAAAAAGAAAGAAAGAAAAAAGCAGAGACTTCTTTTTCTGTGGTGTTTCATCAAGACACAAATGCCATCCTGTATTTGGTAAATACCAGACACTAAAAGAACCTTGAGGGTGTGGAATGGTATAGCATAGCCTGATCTTGTCATATCTCAGAAGCTAAGCAGGTTCTGTATTTGAATGGGAGACCATCAAAGGAAGTCTTTGCAGAGGACGGAGATGGCAAACACTTCTTGCCTTGAAAACTCTATGGGGTCGCCGTAAGTCAGCTGCTACTTGATGGCACTTTACACAAGCAAAAGAACATTGATAGAGCCTTATGTGCAAGCACATTGTCTGGAAACAGGGTAGGGTTGCCATGTCTGATAGGCACGCTGGCAGGGGAGGGACTTTACTGGAGTGGGGAAGAACCTTGTGACATAGCCACATCAGGGGTTACGCTCTGGTTTTTGGGCAAAACTCTATGGTAGAATTTGTTTGAAATCAAAGTTTTGCCCCCAAAGCAAAATACCCACCCCACGATGTCCCAAACATGCCTACATCACTTCCTGTGCAATGTCGGCAACATGGCCTGGCCCTTCCTGTTTCTCCTGGTAAGTCCCCCTCTATCCCCTGCTGGTACTTCCCACAATTACAACTGATCTCCAGATGACCAAGAGTAGTTCCACTGGAGAAAATGGATGCTTTAGAAGGTGGGATTTATGCATTATATCCTGCTAAGGGCCCTCCTCTCATCAAACCCTCCCCTCCCCAGGCTCCACCCCTACAATCTTCAGGTATTTCCCAACCCAGAGTTGGCAACCTTATGCTGATGCTGCAAACCTCGTCCCCTCTCCAAGTCTGGAGCTCTGCAAGCCCCAGCAGGACAGGAAAGGGAGTGATGGTTAAGGGAGCTGTTGAGGGCAGGGACACTGAAGCCCCTGAAGCCCACACTCATTAAGACTGCTACTGTGCAGTGAGTTATTAATGTTCACAGGCATATTGGTAGCAAACTGTTGGAATATGCAAGGTCTATTGTGCATAGATAAAGAAAATGACAAAAACATCCTGCAGGGGGCAGCAGAAAGGACATCTTGTTAGCATAGTGAGATTAGGGACTTCCTACTGTTTTCAAATAGTCTTCTTTCTGTCTCCTGATTGGCAGAATGAGGGTTTGTCCCACTCCTGCTGAGTTCTCTCTGCTTCTGACTCTCTCCTAGCTAGTTAGACAGTTAGACTTCTCTTTCTCTCTCCTCTTTCTTACAAAGTTTGTTCCCTTCTTAATAAACCTACAGTGTTCTTTAAACAGTTTGTGCTCTGCTTTACTGCATATCTACACTCTGCCAACACAAACAAAGGGAAAGCAGTAAAGCAATAGGTGATAAGGTTGCCAGGTCACCGAAGAGGTAGGGACTTACTGGCAGGAAAACTAGGCCTAGGCCTGCATTGCTCGCAGTGTGGAGAAATTCTGTTTTTTTTTGCAAAAGCTCTATGGTAGAAGTCATACTAGAGTCTCCCTGTGACTCAGTTGCCAATATGATGATGTCACTTCCAGTGCGTGCCAAAACGAACATCACTGCATTGCTGGCAACACAGACCAAGGCCTAGTTTTCCTGTCTGTAAGTCCTCTACCAGGCAACTGATCTGTGCCAAGGGCAGGGGCCCCAGTGCGAGGGCCTGGCAATTCTAATGGGTGCGCACACAGCACTGAATACAAAATTTAGAATTTTATTTTAAAAAAGAAAGAAAAAAATAGAACAATGGCACATGCCAACTGCATCCATTCCCCTTTGGACACAAGACCAAGTAATTTGGAACTACAAAATCCAGAAATGAATTCCAGTACAAACCATTTCCAAACTATCTCTAGGATTCAAGAAAGTCATGAATAAGCAGCTTGGGGAGTCAGCGCAGGAGAAAGAGAAATATGCCATCATGCTCTGTCTGCTGATCTTGCACTTGAAATTATGCCACTTTCGGCTTTCCCTTTAAATCAGTGGAAATCTTGCTTTGACATATTCCCACTGTCTGTCACATTTTAACCCACCCTTCCTCCAAGGAGTTCAAGGTGGCATATGCAGTTGTCTTTTCCACCAATTCATTCTCTCAAGAATCCTGTGAAGAAGGTTAGGCTGAAAGAGAGAGAGTGTCTGGCCTGAAGAGTTCATTGTTGACATCGTGCTTATGAATGCAGGGCTTACACGGTTTTCCATCCTTCTCTGTATCGTCACAACCATCCTGTCTATCCAGAGACTGACAGGCCCAAGGCCACCCAGCAAGATTCATGACATAGTGGGGACTCGAACCCAGGTCTCCATAGTCCAGCACTCTAACCACTTCATCACTGTGGCACACTTTCCCAACTTGTGCTGAATGCCTACCACCTTCAACAACCTCTCTTATTCAGGTTATGGGTTATATGTAGTACAGGATGTCACACTCGCCACCATTCTTGTCTCTATTTAAATCTACAGAGAGTCATGACCATCTCACACCTTAGGTTCTCTCTCTCACTCTCAACGACATCCACAGACATGGTAGCCCAGCCTGCTTTAATAATCAGCCCTCACTTACACAGAGCTATTGAGGTTGGGGCTCAAACACTGTTCCAATCACTTGATGACACTCTTTGTTCATATCCTATACTACATGTGTATGGACCAAGATATTAAATTGTGTGTGTGTGCTTCTTTCCCTTAGACATGCAGCCCACAGAGTTAATCAAAACAAGAAACTTTTATTTATGATAAGCAGGGCTATTTTTGGGCAGGAACGCACAGGAACGGGGAGATCCGGCTGGCTCCCAAGTTGGCCACGCCCAGCAGGAACTCATTAGCATAATAGGCCACACCCAACATCAGAAACTCATTAGGATTGGCTACATTAGGGGTGTGTGGCCTAACATGCAAAGGAGTTCATACTACAAAAAAAACCCTGGCGTTTTGACAACAAACAAGGTAAACAGAATAAGAAGCAAAAGGTGGGTGTGGCTGGATGAGCACACTTCTGGTAACATGTGGGTGTGGCCTAATATGCCAATGAGCTGTGCTGTCAGGGGTGTGGCCTATTATGCTAATGAGTTCCTGTTGGGCTTTTTCTACAAAAAGAGCCCTGAATAAGAACAAAACACCGAGGAAAGTATATGTAACAAGGTTTCGCTTCCCATTCTTGCAACTGGGATCCTTTGGTTACAGTTTGCCTATTTTCAGCTTGTTTGACTATTGTCAATTTCTACACAGTTCCACTCAGCTCTTAAGCTGTCAACTTCTCTGCTACTAACTCCTAACTGTTCTCAGCTGCTGTTTTTCAGATCTCCCTCTCTCAACATTCTATCAGCTCTCATTGGTTACTCTTAGAGAGAGGTGGAACCCAGCCTGTCTGTCACAATCACACTACCCATCCTGGAGGCATTTTTGTAGACAGAGACACATGTTGAATAATGCACTGACAGTGCACTTTAGTGACCGCTTGCAAGTGGGTTTTCCTTCATGCATTGGAAAATCCAGTTGCAAATTATCACTAAAGTGCATTGAAAATGCATTATCCACTGTGTGTGAAAGCAGTGTACGTGTATTCATCTGAGTATGAAAAGTGTGCAATTTAGGTTACTTTTCCTGTTAGAAATGGGATATCTGTGCATAGATTTTGTGGATTGTAAAGGTGAAAA
>NW_015185005.1:0-3737 GCF_001447785.1 Gekko japonicus
CTACTGGACTCTTGCTCTTTTCTAGGGCTGGGAGAAGCAAGACTGACCAATTGGCTGGAACGCTCATCTGCCATTTTAGCTCTGAAGCAAGCTCAGGAATGAACTCTGTACTTACCTTCTGCATTACACTTGTTTTCGCTCAAAGGATCCCTTCATCCTTTCTTTGAGTGGCAGCACACAGCTGGGAAGATATATGCCACTCATTAAAATCCTTCCCGTGAAACACTTAGATTTTTTAGGACAGGGTCTTTCTTTTTAACACAGGCAAGGATGCTTTTCTTGTTTTGTTTTTCCTTTCTTGTGCGTGTGCAAGAGAGCCAACATGGATTTTTATGTTACCTGGTTGTCGATTTTGAGCTCAATCAGCGTCTTGTTGTTCTGGAGCCCTCCTATGAGAGCCAGGATTCCCGATCCAGAAATGAAGTTAGATTCCACATTCAAGCTCGTCAAGACGCTGTTGACTTTCAGCATTTCCGCTAGTGCCTGTCGTCAGAAGAAGGGCGTGAAATAAAAAGGAGAGACATACTGGGTATCTTTACTGATGTTCTTAAAGAAATGATAGCCATAATAACAACATCGATGTATTATGTCAAAAAAGTCTCCAAAGACTAGAAATTTCTTTTTTCCTATATTCAGTTTACTGGAAGCAATTCAAACGCCATCAACACCAACGAGCCATGCATATTATGTCTCGTTTCGTGTATAACTTTATCAAAGTGGGTAGCGTTGAAATACCTATATTTGATTACAAAAATATAACTCTATTATTAGTGTTAGCAAGAGAATAACACAAGTCTGTACAAAAAACTGACTGTTATATAACGTACTTACAATATTAATCCATTTGACAAACTCTCTAGTAGAATCTCATAGTGACACTCATTAAATCCATTAGTGTGTAATGTAAATTCACTCTTCCTATTTACTTATACATATCTAAAGCCCATAATTGCTGACAGCCAGCTGTTTGCCAGACCTGTATCTTAAAGGGACAAAACCATTTAAGAAACCACCATAATTTTACACACGAGAAAACCATTGCTTTACACCCATTTTCAAAAATACTTATCAAAAGGAAAAAAACGCCAATAGAAAACCAACATGATCTTACATTAGAGAGAACATTATGCTGCACAGAAATACAAGCACAAAACCTTACAAAAAACAGCTAAGGTCCAATTCAGCATTTAGCGTATATCCGTCACCAGAATTGGAACTGGATAAACGTATATCCAGAATTGGAACTGGATAGCGTATATCCAGAATTGGAACTGGATAAACAAACCCTGGCGGAACTTTCAGAGGTGCCAAGCCCACCTCCCCTTGAGCCCCAACTCGGATGGCCCAGGCTAGCTCAGGCTCATCAGATCTTGGACGCTAAGCAGGGTTGGCCAGCACTGACTAGTATTTGGATGGGAGACCACCAAGGAAGCCCAGGGTCACCATGCAGAGGAAGACAATGGCAATCCACCTCTGTTCATCTCTTGCCTTGAAAACCCTATGGGGTTGCCGTAGGTCAGCTGTGACTTGATGCCACTTTCCGCCACTAGTCTCAAACCAGGTACCCTGCGCATACAAAGCAGGAAACGTGCTGCAGAGCCAACCACTGGCGTGGGTTTCTATCCTCAGTTGCTAATCACGCACAGGTAAGTGGTCATGTGCTCTTCATCGCGTGTGGGAGGGGCCACATGACAGACAACTGGCTTCTCACTTACTTTTGGGCCCACGATGTACATCACTGACTGGGAAATGTTTTTCCCCCTGTTTCAGCCATGTCAGGCATGGTCAACATGCCTTGAGATGCAAACTAGGCATATGAGACTTAATCTTGCCTAAAATTTCTGCATGTGCAGGGCGGGGGGGGCTTTGCCAATTCCTCCTCCTGTGGCAGACCTACCTACTACTCTTTAGGGCTGCCAAGTGGGGGCGGGGAGCGGGTAAACCCCTGCTTTGGAGGCCCGATTTCCACCGCCGCGGAATCGGGCCCCGGCGGGAACTCTGCCCCCCGAAGTGCAGCATGGCTGCGTCACCAGAGGTGACGCAACCACATCGATCACGTTGGGGGGGTTGGCCCGATTGTCAGAGGGAAAACTCTATGGTTTTCCCTCCGACGATCGGGGCCACGCCCTCAACGTGTCGACGTCGCACGTCACTTCCAGCCCGCCGACAGCTCTCGGAGCCCGGGACAGCTCCCGGAGCCCGGTGTCACTTCCGGTCCACTGACAGCTCCCGGAGCCCGGCGAGGCTCCCCCGCCGCCAAGGTAAATAGACTTGGCAACCCTAACTCTTTTCAAAGCTATTCCTGGGGGGGGGGTTCTCCTCCCCCAGGAACAAGATCCTGGGAACATTCTGAGCTGCAGCAGGAGGGACAAGCCATGCTTCTGTGGACAGAAGTCCCTCCTGTCCACGGCAAATGTAGGATCCAACCCAGGGTATAGCTACCCCATGCCAGCTTTACCAGAAGCCAACCTCAGCACTAAGGTCACTAGTGTCTACTTAGCCTGGCAGCGGCTCCCCAGGATCCCGAGCAGAGGGGTCTTTCGCCTCAACAGCTGCCTACTCCTCCTAACTGCAGATGCCAGGCATTGAACCTGGGACCTTCTGCATACAACGCAGAAGCTCTTCCTCTGAGCCACGGCCCCTCCCCAGCTCAATATGCCAATTTGGGCCTGCAGACTTCTGCAGAGAACCCACATTCAAAACATGCTAATTCAGCCATATAAAACATCGAGGATCTTTTTATCTGAACAGAGTGACTTGTGCCCGCTTGTGCCCTCACTGGGGAAGGTGCGTTAAGCGCAGGATAGGCCTCCGGTATTCCTTTCCACTCCCTGCTTCTCTTTCCAACCGCAACCACACCAAAGCTTAAACGCAAAAAAAAAAATGGACAGTCAGATCCAAAGTGTGTTTAGTCGGAAGGAAGCTGCCCCGATCACAATTGGACTTTGCGTTTAGCGGGGCGTTTGCAGGACTGCTGCCTAAATATCGTTTCCAGTCGGGTTGTGGGAAGGCTGCTCCATGCTAGAATCATACTTTGGCACCCTCTTCCTCCTGCAGTTCGTCTTTTAAGGAAACCAATCCGCTGAAAGCCGCCCTGAGAAGATTAGTCTGGGTAATCTGTCTCACTTACATAAGCGACGGGGTCGTTGCTTCTGGTTCCAACTATGCTGAACTTTTTCACATAGGTGTTGCTCTTCAGCGCTTCGGCGTAGGCTTTTAAGGTCGGGATGGGAATGTCCTTCGAAGAGAAACACACAGACAAGGCTGGTAGGGCTGGCGTCTCCGGGCTGAGCCACATAATGCAAGGAAACGTTGTGTTCCTCACCCTGTTCCTTTCCTTTTATTGCAGAGGACAATCAGTGTGTAAGAGCCAGTTTGGTGTAGTGGTTAAGTGTGCGGACTCTAATCTGGGAGAACCGGGTTTGATTCCCCACTCCTCCACTTGTCCCTGCTGATGTGACCTTGGGTCAGTCACAAGCTCTGGCACAGCTGTTCCTGAAAGAGCAGTTTGTGTCAGAGCTCTCTCAGCCCCACCCACCTCACAGGGTGTCTGTTGTGGGGAGGGGAAGGGAAAGGAGTTTGTAAGCCGCTCTGAGACTCCAAGTGAAGGGCGGGATATAAATCCAATCTCTTCTTCTTCTTCTGCTAAGAGGGGTCGTTCAGCTGCCCACCACTGCTGATTCTCCCTGGCAAAACCTGAACCTCAAGCTGGCCCGTAGCTCACACGGGGCCCACGG
>NW_015185006.1:0-3174 GCF_001447785.1 Gekko japonicus
CCTCCCCTCCCCAAACCCCACCATCTTTACGCTCCAACCCCCCGATCTTTAAGAATTTCCAACCCTGTGTAGGAAACTGGAAGGCAAGAGAGCAATCCATGTGTACCCCTTCATCTGCAGCCTGAAATGTCAATAGGCTTTTCCATAGTCTCATTTCCCTTACTTTTAAGTTCCTGTTTCTTGGAGGGGGGTTGTTCTGTTTCACATGTGTTTTGCTCCCTCTAGTGGTTGATTCAATATTATAATGTGTTATGTCCAACAAAAACTAGGGGTTGATTCAATATTATAACGTGTTATGTCCAACAAAAAACCTGCAGTTTAAATCTGCAAGGAGATATACCTGACATGAAGCACTGTAATATTAAATCAACCAATAGAGGGAGCTAAACACACGCAGAAAGGGGGGTGGGAACCCTGAAGGAACAGGGACTTACAAGTGGGGAAAATAAGAGTGTGGAAAAGCCCACCATTTGGGAAATGCTTTGATTCTACCGAGTGCCATGCTTATTGGTAGATTAGCCATCTCAGTCCTAGAAGTGGGGAAACCTGCAGAGTCATCTTGTCACCTCTCATGCCACACTTCTTGACCCACATCCTCACACTCAGGCTTGTAGCTACAGTGGGGCTTTTGGGGGCTCCGCCCCCTTATTTAAAGGCACAGCCCCACAAGAATTTCTCATGTAAATGCTTTTTTCAATTGTTTTAAAGCGTTTTTTAAAGCATGCACTCCTTTAAGCAGAGTGGGGTACTGTTGTTGACTAATTCCTGCACTGAGCAAGGGGGTTGGAGTAGGTAGGCGACCTCTAGGATCCCTCCTAACTCGGTATCAAGAAACTGGTCTCCTTTAAGAGAGTTCTTCTGCCTAAGTGTTAGCTTTCTGGACTACAGAGGTCATCAACCCCACCTGTTGGCTTGTTCTCAGAACTGTTGCTTAGGCTGGCGGAAGTGATTAACTTGCAGCGGCTGGGAGCTGTCATCTAAAGCGATGACCCTTCCTAGATGACCCTTCCAACTCCCTTAACAGGAAAAAAAACCCTAGTGTGTCAGGGTTCAATGAGCTTTCTCTCTAACATATGGTTGCCAACAAGTCCACAAGAATTATAACTGATCTCCAAATGACAGAGCTTGCAATTTAGGGATCTATCCTGGTAACAGCTTTCTTTTGGCAAAATGGTTAATAGGCTAAGGGTGATTGCTAGCATAAGGACACCTACGAAGAATAGACAGCTTGAGAAGACTCAGGCTGCCACCACATGCGCCTTTAGATCCGACATAGGTGTGAATGCTTGATGGATCTAAAGGGCGTGATCAGACAGCAACATCTGGGAAGCGTCCCACAGACGCCGGCAACCCGTGCTGCTCCGCCATGGAAGCGGAGTTAAAAGACACCGGGGAAAGGTAAACAGGTTCTGACGGGCCACGGGTGGACTTTCCCCCGTCTGATCGCACAAGCACGCACTCATGCTGTTGGGATGGTCTCATCAGGCAATCCCGACTTGATGCAGTTCCCCCCCCTCGCAGTATGCGCATCGTCGCATACTCCATAGGGGGCCCTGAGTGTGCAATTCCTCGTTTATGCGCACGGGAAACAAATGGCCCAAAAAAACCCCACTCACCCGCAGTTGCGTCTGATCACTCAATGACGGGCTGAGCCCGCAGCAGCTCCAAAGGGAGGCGTGATCTCCCAACTGCGTGTCAAATTCCTCCGGAGGGAATAACCTCGCTTCCCCTCTGCTCCAGCTTGCATGTGTGACTGCAGCCTCAGAGAGAGACGAGTAACTGAGTCATAATCCTCAGAATTCTGGCTTTTCTTTCTGCACTGAGAACTTCAACCTCACCAGAAAAACATTTGCCCCACCAGCCGCAAAATCCTGGCTACGGGCCTGCTCCTACTTTGACTCCAACCCTCCACTTGTCCACCAGTGTGACCTCTGCCTTGCCCTCAATCCCACAGTCCGGTTGCCACGTCGAAGTGCTGTTCTTACGGTACATCTCTGCTTGGGAGCTGGATCCACGGCGCTGCTATCGGATCACCTGGTTCACCTCGTGGAGTCCCTGTTACGACTGCGCCCGCCACGTGGCCGACTTCCTGCGTGCCTACCCGAACCTCACCCTGCGCATCTTCGCCGCCCGTCTCTACTTCTGTGAGGATCGTAATGCAGAGCCGGAAGGCCTGCGGCGTCTCCACCGGGCAGGAGCACAAATCGCCATCATGACCTTCAAAGGTGAGACAGGGTGGGGGCGGATTTAAAAGACGGAAACAAATATGGGGCATGCCTACTATTTTGGGGGGCTTTTTCTCCCCGCTGCCAAAACATTAGAACTTGAGGACATTCAGTGAAGCTGATGGGTTAGAGAGTCAGGATGGACAAAAGGAAATACTTCTTTATGTAGTGAGTGATTAAAATGGGGAATTCACTGCCAGAGTGATGGCTATGGGTTAGACAGAATCATGGAAGATAGGTCTATCGGTGGCTACTAGCCATGGTGGACAAAAAGGGAAAAGGGAAGAAAACTGAACCTAAAACTTAGAATTCAGAACCTAAAAAGGTTAGTCAAGGATAGAAGAGGGCCAACTCTAAAAATCATACAAAAATATACATGTATTTAGTACACACAAATTAAAATAACAAAGAAGGGCCCATTCATACATCATAAACAAATATATATATATAAAACATACAAGGGCTAATGAAGTAGACCTAACGCGTTTCGGCCTTTACAGGCCTTCCTCAGAGGTCTAATACACATAGAACATATAGGCTGATATATAAAAATATAGGCAATCATACATATCCAAAATATGCAATAAAGACCAGAGATCAATTGCTGTAAAAATAAAGGAAATAGAAAATTAGACACATATGCTACTAACAAATACATTGCAGATATATTACCAAACAAAATCCATTAACTTACTTCCAAAGTATAGCCACTGGGCAAGGAAGAGAAATACAAAAATACAAATGAAGCCTCCAGTGTAATCACATGGACCAAGAAAGGAGAAGAAAGATAAAAAATGTTGAGCCTATATACATACAGCATGAGACAGTAAACCAAGAAAGATGAAAATGGTCACCTCTGGTCTACTATATATTCTTCTAAGATTGTACAGCCAAATGTTCCCAATGGAAGTTCCTTAAGCTATGAATGGGCCCTTCTTTGTTATTTTAA
>NW_015185007.1:0-3834 GCF_001447785.1 Gekko japonicus
ACCCTGGCCTGGGTGGCTCAAGCTAGCCCCACCTCATCGGATCTTGAAAGCTAAGCAGAGTCAGTCCTGGTTAGGACTTGGGTGGGAGACCACCAAGGAAGTCCAGGGTTGCTGTGCAGTGCTAAGGTGTATCTATGCAAAGAAAGTTGAGCAACATGTTTGTTTGTTTTTAAAAACCGTCCTGTCAAGCACAGCTTCTGCCCGAAATATTGAAGAGTTACTATTAGTGATATTCATGACCTCATTCCCTGACATTTTGTCATTGGCTCCACCTCCTGTGGCCAGCATTTTGCCATTACTCCACCTCCTGCTGTGGCCGCCATTTTGTCATTGGCTCTGCCTCCTGTGGCCGCCATTTTGTCATTACTCCATAGGGTTGCCAAATGCTTTTTGAGCCGCAGCGGGGGACTCCCGACTGGCAGCTGGAGTGCGCGCGTGCGCTGCACGCACGTCACCCAGAAGTGACATGATGACGCCGGGCATCCTGGGGGCAGGGCCACGACCATCCGAGGGAAAACCATAGAGTTTTCCCTCGGATGACTGTGGCCCCACCCCCAGCATGCCCAGAGTGGTCATGTCACTTCCGGGTGACGTGCACGTTGGGGTGGGGTTCCCCCCAGGTCCCGATCCGCCGGCGGCGGGGAACGGGTTTCTGGGGTGGGGTTCCCCCCCCGGGGGGGACTTGGCAAGCCTATTACTCCACCTCCTGTGGCCGCCATTTTGTCATTACTCCACCTCCTGTGGCTGCCATTTTGTCATTGGCTCCACCTCCTGTGGCTGCCATTTTGTCATTGGCTCCACCTCCTGTCACCGCCATTTTGTCATTGGCTCCACCTCCTGTCACCACCATTTTGTCATTGGCTCCACCTCCTGTCACCGCCACTTTGTGGTTGTGCCCGCCAGCTTGTGTCAGAATTCCAAAGCTGCCTGCCGGCTCAAGAAGGTTGGGGTTCCCTGGCTTACAGCTTCAGCTCTGCATGCAGGAGATTCCATGTTCAAACCCTGCTATCTTCACCCCAAAGGACCAGGTAGCAGGTGATATGAAAGACCTCCCGCTGAGACCCTGCAGAACTGTTGCCAGGAAAGAAAGTCCAGACCTTGATAGATCAGTGGTCTAGCTTAATAACAGGCGGCTCTAGATATAATCAACACTTGAATTAAGGAGGGTTCTGACTCAGGGGTATAGCTCCTAACTGAATCTCTTGAATGTTGAATTGGCCATCCATCTCACCATTGAAACTGGGGATTCAGGGAGTACCATAAAGGCTTGGGTTCTAATCCCTCCATCCACGTTCTATATTCTTCAAATAGCCAGTTTGGTGTAGTGGTTAAGAGCGGTGGACTCTTCAAATTTGGAGAAAGCCAAAAGAAAAATACTACGTGAGAATTCCAAGATGGGTATCACCATTAGAAGCCTTTATAAAACCCACACTCTTATTGGAGGAAAAAAGAGAGTCCTATGACACACTATTAGATAAAAATAACATATTAAAAAATACAGAGAATTTACGACAACTCAATATTGATTTGACTTGGTGGGAAACAACACAATTGAAATCTAGATACACTAAAGACAATGCAATTGGTTTCTATGCGAATAAAAATGAATTGGACAAAATTTGGCTCTCGTCCAACGGTAAAATGATTCAAAAAATATATGCCTTTCTCCTGGAAGAGCACATGCAGGATGAAACAGTTAAATCGTCAATGATTGCTTGGATGCAAGATATAGGATATAATATTGATATTGATGATTGGGCTAAAATATGGAAAGTAAAGAGATCTCTCAGAGCAACCTCACTTAAAGAAAAACTTTATAAAATGTTCCACAGATGGTATTGGTCGTCTGATAAAATTGCTAAGTGTAATGCTACGTTAGCTAAGAATTGTTGGAAATGTAAAAACAACGTTGGAACATTTTACCATATGTGGTGGAGATGCGGCAAACTCCATAAATTTTGGATAAGTATCAAAAGGATAATTCTATAAATTTTGAATGTTAACTTAAAATTATTACCAGAGATCTACTTACTAAATAGAATTCCAGATTGTTATGAGCAAAACAATGTATACTCGTTGACATATATTCTAACTTCGGCTAGAATTTTAGTAGCTAAATGCTGGAAATCTGACAAATTACCCTCAAGAGATGAACTAGTCCAGAAATTATTAGACAGTGCTGAAATGGACAAACTAAATATGTTAATTTATGGAAAGGACAAATCATTATTCCAGAAACAGTGGTCAAGAGTTTATAATTGGTTGGAGAAAAACTGATGTAATAGACTTCGATTGTATAAAGGTAACAATTATGTACCTGTAATCAATAAACTGGAGCTGTGGTGGCTCAAGTGGTTAAGACACTGAACTGCAGGCTGTGGAAGGTCAGTAGTTCAGCAGTTCAAGACCCGAGTTGCCGCATGACGGAGTGAGCTCCCGTCTCTAGTTCCAGCTCCTGCCAATCTAGCAGTTCGAAAGCAAGAAATTGCAAATAGATAAATAGGTACCACTTCGGTGGGAAGGTAACAGTGTTCCGTGCGCCTTGGTGTTTAGTCATGCCGGCCACGTGACCACGGAAACGTCTTCGGACAGCGCTGGCTCTTCGGCTTTGAAACGGAAATGAGCACCGCAACCCTAGAGTCGGATTCGACTGGCTTTAGAGCAAGGGAACCTTTACCTTTACCTTTAATCAATAAACTGGCGCTGTGGTGGCTCAAGTGGTTAAGACGCTGAACTGCAGGCATGACGGAGTGAGCTCCCGTCTCTAGTTCCAGCTCCTGCCAATCTAGCAGTTCGAAAGCAAGAAATTGCAAATAGATAAATAGGTACCACTTCGGTGGGAAGGTAACAGTGTTCCGTGCGCCTTGGTGTTTAGTCATGCCGGCCACGTGACCACGGAAACGTCTTCGGACAGCGCTGGCTCTTCGGCTTTGAAACGGAGATGAGCACAGCAACCCTAGAGTTGGATTCGACTCGCTTTCGAGCAAGGGAACCTTTACCTTTACCTAAGGGGAAGAGCAGTGGACTCTAATCTCGGAGAACCAGCGTTGATTCCCCACTTCTCGACATGCAGCCAGCTGGGGGACTTTGGGTCAGTCACAAGTCGTCTCAGAGCTGTTTTCTCAAGAGCAGTTCTCTCAGAGCTTTCTCAGCCCCACCTACCTCGCAGGGAGTCTGTTGTTAGGGGAGGAAGGGAACGGAGTTTGTAAGCCGCTCTGAGACTCCGAATGAAGGTTGGGGTATCCAACTACTACTACTACTACTACTACTACTCTTCTTCTTCCTCTCCTCCTCCTCCAGTGTGGTGTAGCAGCTAAAGTGTCATAGTAGGATCTGGGAAACCCCAGGTTCAAATCCCCACTCTACCGTGGAAACTCACTGGTTGAGGGCCACTCACGCCCTGTCAGCTTAATGTACCTCACAGGGTTGTTGTGAGAATGAAATGGAGGTGAGGAGAACAATGCAAACCATTTTGGGTCCCCATAGGGGAGAAAGGCGGGATATAAATAAAGTAAATGTTTTTAAAAACTAAATGGAGGTCGGAAAGGAAAGGGGTTATTTTGAGCAGTTGCCACCAGGGGGCAGGCTCATCCAGTGTTTTCCATACAGAGACAAGACTTCCGCAGTCATCTTTTCACAAAACAACATCATCATCATCATCATCATCATCATCATCATCATTATTGTTGTTGTTGTTGTTGTTGTTATTTTGGTCTTTTGTACGAATACCGGTTTTTAACCATTGTAACTGTTTAATTTCAAGTGTGTCTGTCTAATTGTGAAAATTCATCATGGTGTTAAAACACTGGCTGATTTCGCACTAGGGCTGCCTCG
>NW_015185008.1:0-3571 GCF_001447785.1 Gekko japonicus
AAATCACTGGGGGCAACATCCAGGGAAGACCCTAGCTTCTGTTCCCTGTAGTTGGCCCTCCAGAGGAACTGGTTGGCCACTGTGTGAGACAGAATGCTGGATTAGATGGGCCACTGGTCTCATCCGTCAGGGCTGTTTGTTCCGTCTTTTGCTCCATATGAATAAATGGGGGCCTTCCCTCTTGGATACAGATTGCATGCTTCAAAATGTGTGTACATTCTCAATTCTCAACAGTCAGGGGAAAACGAACTGGAAGGAAAATTAGTAAAATGGTGAAGGTGGAGGAGGAACAGAGAAAGAAGGCAATACGAACAAATATAGGTATATGAATTTGGCCCTTGTTTTGGAGCCTTACTGAGGGGGGAAATATATTAAGTGGGAAATATATTAAGTTCAGCTTTACTTGTTCACTCTGCTTACACACTGCTTTATAAGCAACCTGGGCGTAGTGCCTAGTCTACTGTATTCCTGAGCTACGTTTTCAGAACAGAAATTTAAATTGTGTCTCTGTAAACTGTGTGCTCCCAGCAGTCAGGAAGATCTTACAAACAGAAATCTAAGGACCCAAAAAGACGATGCAATGGACAAAATACACCGCGTCTCGAGAAAGCTTATGCTGCTAGAAAGGCATTCATCTTTAAATTGTCGTGAGATTCTTTTATCATAAACCTCCAGACTAGACTACTGCAGTGCCCTTTGTGTGGGACAGCCCTGGAAGACAGTTTGGAAGCTTCGTTTCATAAGTTTACCAGCAAAACTCTTCTCTGAGTGCTCCAAGATCAGCACTAGTTAACCATTTGCTTCTGGGCCCAATTCAAGGTGTTGAGTTTTGTGGCCTGCAATCCCCGTACCTATCATCTAATATACACTCATGAGTCAGTCATGTTTCTTAGCCCTTCTTGGTGTACTTTTTAGGTGCTTGCTCCATCTCAGCCTGGAACAGGGGATTTTCAGTTACAGGGTAGGTGCTGTGGAAAATTTTGCCTGATGAAGGGACAAAGGGCATTCTCACTTTTTACTTTTCATAAAGCTGTGTTATTTCAGAGAGTATTTTGTGGGAGATAGAGGTGTTAGTTTTTGAAGGATTTTTCTATGTAGGAAAAAAACTGCTTCCTCTCTGGACCTGCTCCACGGTAAGACCAAGCAAACAGACAATTAAAGCAATGCATACCAATTGAACGTATCAATAAAACAATCCACATGAAACAATCAAACCAAATCAAAAACAGCCAATAAAAACAAGCCAATAAAAGCACATAAAATGCAGCAGTGTAAAACGATTTTGATACAACAGACTTTAGGCTACAAGTTGATCATAGAAAAGCTAAAGGAAATGGAGCTTCTTAGTTAAATGCCCAGGTAAACAGAAAAGTTTTGGTGCTGAAAGTAAAGTAAAAAGGTAAAAGTTCCCTTGCTCGAAAGCCAGTCGAATCCGACTCTAGGGTTGCGGTGCTCATCTCTGTTTCAAAGCCGAAGAGCCAGCGCTGTCCGAAGACGTTTCCGTGGTCATGTGGCCGGCATAACTAAACACCAAGGGGCACGGAACGCTGTTACCTTCCCACTGAAGCAGTACCTATTTATCTACTTGCAATTTCTTGCTTTCGAACTGCTAGGTTGGCAGGAGCTGGAACTAGAGACGGGAGCTCACTTCGTCATGTGGCACACTCGGGTCTCGAATGGCTGAACTACCGACCTTCCACAGCCTGCAGTTCAGCGTCTTAACCACTTGAGCCACCGCAGCTCCAGAAAGTAAAGTAGGAACCAGGTAAGTCTCAAGAGGGGGGTGGAGAAGAAATTGGATAAGAACATAAGAGAAGCCAATGTTGGATCAGGCCAATGGCCCGTCTAGTACAACACTCTGTCACACAGTGGACAAAAATACCAGGTGCCATAAGGAGGTTCAGCAATCGAGCCAGAACACTAGAAGCCCTCCCACTGTTGCGCCCCCCCCCAAGCACCAAGAATACAGTGCATCACTTCCCTGACCCTGAGAGTTCCTGTTTATACCCCTCCCTTCATTCGTAGTCTCAGAGTGGCTTACAAACTCCTTTCCCTTCCCCTCCCCACAACAGACACCCCGTGAGGTAGGTGGGGCTGAGAGAGCTCTTTCAGAACTGTCCTTGAGATAACAGCTCTGACAGAACTATGGCTTGCCCAAGGTCATCCAGCAGCTGCAAGTGGAGGAGTGGGGAATCAGACCCAGTTCTCCCAGATTAGAGTCCGCGCACTTAACCACTACACCAAACTGGCAAGGTGAAGGCAAGGTGCCACCACCAGAAAGGCCCATTTTCTGGTCACCACCCATATTACCTCTGTCGGCAGGGTCACAGAGAGCAGGGCTTGACTAGAAGATCTCCACTGGCGGGCGGGAGAATTTGCATTCTTTATAGGGCTGGTATTTTGATACCTCTTGCGATCTAGTGTTGCATCTGTACACTTCCTTGGGTCCCAGCAGAGAGACAGGGGATAAATATTCTAAAGAAAAAAAGCATACATCAAAATATGGGATGCAGTGTCTGAGCTAACCTTCCAAGCAGAAGAATAGCCAAGGAACCGTCTTACCTTTGGGCTGGTAGCGTCAAGGAAAACTTGCTTGAAGAATCCAGAATGACTGAGCAATATAATAATGCATTCCTATACTAAGCACCAAATTATGGTTGCAATCAGGGGTCATTTCGTAAAAAAAGAGGTGTAGGAGCTCATTAGCATAACTCATTAGCATAACATTTGCATATGCCACACACCCTGACATCACCGGAAGTGTGTCAGAAGGCAACACCCACCGCTCAGGCGCCATTGGACTCTTTTGAATTGCTAGCTATTGGGGGGGGGATGTGCAGATATGTCCTCACAGAGGAGGGAGAGCTTGTACCTGAATAAAACTTGGCCTAAAAGGTGCCACTGGACTGTTTTGGACCGGGGGTGGGCGGGGGAAGCTCTGCAGCTTACCTGTCTGCTTCTTGCTCTGACTGAGGGCTGCTGGGAGCAGGGGCGGGGCTTGCTGCATGTGCCCGCCCCCTGGGCTCTTTACTGCCGGAGCTCCGCTTCTGTGCGCTCCTGCAGGAAATGACCCCTGGTTGCAATCCTAAACACACATTCTCAAGAGTGATATTCTGTTGTCGTCAGTGGGATATAGGTTTGTTTGATACCGTCGAAAAGATTACAAAGTGGGTTCTAGATAAAATTGAGCCTGAAATCTCCTAGAAGCTAAAATGACTAAATCGAGGCTATCGTACTTTGGTCACAATCTGAGAAAACAAGAGTCCCTGGAAAAGACAATAATGCCAGGAAAAGTTTAAGGCAGCAGGAAAAGAGGAAGAGCCAACATGAAATGGATTGATTCAATCAAGGAAGCCACAAAGGCCCTCAGTTGGCAAGACCTCAGCAAGGCTGTTAACGATTAGGGCATTCTGGAGGACATTCACTCATAGGGCCACCATCAATGCTCTCTCTAAGCTGTGGAGTCCTGTGAATAAAAATTGTCCTTTGTGAGCTCCTGGCATTAAAGTTGTGAGCGAGCAGTTTGGCCACTGCACACATTCGTTTACTCTGGGGCCATCCTTCCTGAGCT